>NC_086317.1:298458645-298621145 GCF_036172605.1 Pelobates fuscus | reverse complement strand
TGGTGTGTGTCCATGCACAGTTCATACCAAATGTTCTCTGTCCTATAAAGCCTTGATAAAACTGTCTCAGCATGGTAAAAAAATAAATGTGCGCAGGATGGATATAGTATATTTCAGTAATACAAAAAAATGAAATTCTCTTACTGTTTAAATCATTGGAATTGGACATGTATTGACATAGTCCCATAGTTCAACTCCTCGTGATTGGGAGTTCATACATGTAGAAGAACATTCTTCCAATGATCCCCTCCATTTATTAGTGTGTGAGAAAACTAGTGTACTAAATAAAATGAATTTGAGCTTTGTTAACTTGCTGTGAGAAATATGAGCATTACTTGACAGCTGCAGCGTAAATTATTTCCTGGCATAAAGCTTTCAAACGCAGTGCATTGTTTAAAGGGACATTCCACTGCCCAAACACAAACAAATAATAAATAAAAATAGATAAAAAAAAAAAAAAAAAATAATGTTCTGCGCTCAAACTCTCATCACTCCTGGGTGGCAACAGCGACCATAGTACACATCAGCCCCAATACATACAGTAAAAACCAAAGAAAAAAGTTACCTGCGCTCTTCCCAAATCCCTATGCATATTTAAACAAATGGAGGTTATTTAGTTTCTCCATTGGCCATGAGAGACTTTAGCCCACCCGCCACGTCGTTGGAGAAACGAAATAACTCCCATTTGTTTAAATATGCATAGGGATTCGGGAAGGGCGCAGGGAACTTTTTGCTTTATTTTTTTTCTGTAAATAAAAATAGATGTTTAGCAGATATGCATTAATGAAAACATTCATATGTTTAATTTAGCATTTTTTTCATTGGGGGTATATCTGAAAACAGCTTGCTAAAGGCAGCCTTTGCAAGCCATGCCTTTTTCTCCAACTCAGACTTTCTGTGGCTGTCCAATTACAGACTTTCCAATGTAGCTCAATAAGAATTCTTTCCAAGATGGGTGCTCTGAGAAATTGCTGCTTCTTGAGTTTAGCGCCACTGATTAACTGGCAATGCTTTCAAAAATATAGTAAAACAATCTAGCCAGTGAAATTTAATAGAGTCCAAATATTTACATTCAAATATGGTCTTTTAACCCCTTAGGGACCAAACTTCTGGAATAAAAGGGAATCATGACATGTCACACATGCCATGTGTCTTTAAGGGGTTAATGTGGGTTATAACTTTAAGCCATAGAACTCCTACTCTCATCATGCTTTGTCCATAATTATTAAAGGGACACTATAGTCACCTAGACCACTTCAGCTCAATGAAGTAGTCTGGATGTCAGGTCCCTCAGGTTTTAACCCTTCACATGTAAACATAGCTTCTTCAGAGAAACTGCTATGTTTACATAGCAGGGTTAATCCAACCTCTAGTGGCTGTCTTCCTGACAGCCGCTAGAGGCGCTTCTGCGACGCTGGATGCGAAATTCGCATCCAGCGTGCGGAACGTCCATAAGAAAGTAATGACCTGAGGGTGAGTGTCACCCAAGGATGACATAGTGTCAGGAAAACTGGTTTGTTTTCCTGACACTATAGTGATCCTTTAATATATAATATTTGGTATACTATTGTATATGAATAATGATAAAAGTTGCATTACATGTGATTAATTAGACAATAACTTACTGCAACACCATCATTTTGGAATAGTTTTTTTTCAAATCACTATTTTGTGAGTAAACAATATATGTGCTATAACTGTTTACATTGGTGTTTTCAGTGTAAAAAGGAAACAGCCACAATTTAGCCAACTTACCTACCCTATACCAGTCATATGCCTGCGTACGGCAGGTGTAGAATCATGGCATAATTATTCCCTATGAATGCACAAACATGGCTTTCTTTAACTAAGTACAAATTACCATTGCAAGTTCTATGCATGAGGTGAGAGATTTTAAACTTGCTTAACCCCTTAAGGACCAAACTTCTGGAATAAAAGGGAATCATGACATGTCACACACGTCATGTGTCCTTAAGGGGTTAAAGAGTTTTCTACGCTGGCATTTCTAACTAGATATGGACACTAGTAAGTGCCAGTTTTACATAGCTCTTACTTGGCTCAAAAAAAAAATTGAGACTGCCATTTAATTTCAGGTCATAAAAGTGTAAAAATATTTATCACCATAATTGAAGCATATACTATATTATCACTGTGTTAATTGTTTACAATTGACTTACAAGAGAGTAAGTTATAAATAAATATATATATATATATATATATTGCTTTAGTGTTAACAAGTTCCACTGGTCTTTTGCATAGGATATGATGCCAGCAGAGGGCTCTACCTGTGTTATTTTACTCAGACATATTCAGGTACATGAAACCCGTAGAAATCCACCATGTATTTATTTAATACCCTGTGGTTTTATTGATTTTTAACAGCAAGGTTTCACGTTCCCACTAGCTGATTGCTGCATTACAAAACATTCATGCTACAAGCAAGCACATATTCTAACCTTAATAAGTTTGTTGCTTCAAACGAACACGTTTTAAAGTGTCAAAGAAAGTGACAGAAATAACAATACTACTGTAAAGGTATATAGAAATGGACACTTTTAATAAACCTGAAAATCTATGTTTGCTTAGAGAAAATAAATTCATAAAATAACCCCATGAGCTCGTTCTGCACTTTAAATAAAAATTTAGGCTGAAAACAATACTGGAAATTCAAAGACGTCTAATGGTTTCAGACTGAAACACAACAGAAATAAGATAAACATTCTACGTTACATTATCATGACTAATGAAAATGTTCTGGAGGGTGCCCGAGGCATATATTTTCAAGGCTTCCAGTTTTAATTATCCTGATGTTGGAATTCATTATTCTTGTAGGATACACTGTAGCTTTGAGTTGCTAATGTGGGAGCCCAGTTTTGTCTCTGTAGCTTAGTTTAAAGCTTAATAAATAAATATTTTATATGTATTGGGTGACTTGAATCAACACCACAGCATGTAAAATGGAAACACTTTTATGAAATATGCCCCATAGCAATAAGGATTTACACCAAAATCAAAAATGCGCTGCCTGCAAGTCATTTTGAACTTGCAAAGCATTGTGAAATAGCTTCCCAGAGTACTGCTAACCTTTATAATTGCACTGCTAGGGAGAGAAAGAGAGCCAAAAATGAGAGCAGAAAGTTACTTATCTGTTGGTTTGCTGTATTACCATTTGATGACAGTAATACTGGGTAGCTAATGTATACAAAATAGCTTTGAGAATATCGAAATAGAACACACAGTTTGTCAATGGAACATTGCCTATTAAACTACAGATATCTTAAATGTAAGATAACAGTTTCCTAGCATAGATAATAGTTCCCTAGCATACACACACGTCCCTTCATTTTACACTTGTAAAAAAAAATATATATATATATATAAAATTAATTGTGTATATCAAAAGATATCAACTATTTTTTTTTTCTTCTTTTTATGTTGAATGCTAGGAGTGTCAAAATGCAAGTGCTTATAAATGAAGCGTAAGCTACTATGAACATTCTCACCTGCATGATAAATTGAGTGCTGACATGTTGTGCTACTCAATGTAGAAAATATGGGCAAAGATAAAACAGTTGAGCACCTGCCAGGAACATTCCACTGTTCCCTATGCTAACTGCTTATTTGTTGCCTATCAATTGCTTTTATAATGACTGCACTTTAAAATAAATGAATGCATGTACTTTAGCCTAAACCCTTTTTTAAAATTTCTTTCATTTTCTTTTCTTGTCTAGGCTGCAGTGTGTTTCTTTTCAACCTGAAAGCAGAGTTTCGCTGGGTCAGATCTAATGTGCTCTAATGTAGTGTAAAAGTACGTTTTCAGGATTCACACGACAGCAGGTGAATCCTTAGTGTTTAAGTCTTTTTAACAGTTTCTTCAGTTTAAACCAGAATGTAATGCATTCCTATTATGGGCGACTATTCTAGTAGAGTAAATGTGTAGCAATATAAGCTAATCAGCTAAAAGCAGCACATTTTTAATAAATATAAAAAGAGATCTGGGCACACTGGTTTACATCCAATACAAACTTTTATTGGGGACAAAAAGGCAATGTTTTGACTCAGCAGAGTCAATCCAAATGTAATGTGAGAATGACATGCCGGTCAGAATCAAATAGTATAGACTAGGACAGGGGTACGCAACCTTTGGCATTAAAGGTGTTGTAAACTTCGTCTCCCATAAGGTTTTTACAGCCACAATGCTGGCAAAGTATCAGGGAAGATAAAGTCCAAAACATCTGGAGTGCTGAAAGTTGCCTACCCCTGGACTAGGGAATAAACAAACAACAACTGAACAATATAAAACAATCTAATCTATGGCATTGTAAGTCATCTTTGCACATAGCAAACAACCTGGAAGCTAATTCTTGTCTGTGGGTTATTATTTCTGAATCAGGGTGTGACGGACTATCTGTCAATCGATGCTCCTAGTGCTCACCAAGGACCATCAGCACCGCACCAGACACCATAAGCACTGCAGACCCCACGGACTGCCGCAGCTTGGTTGGGGTCTCGTCGTCTCCTACCCACCCTGGACCTACTACAAGGCTCCAGGCTCCAGTGCGTGAACCTCTCTTCCTTCAGAGAGCATAGCAGGAACAGCTCCTACAAGAGCTAGTGATTATCCAAGGGAGTATGATGATCATAGCAATCCCTTGTAGTGATATAGCAGTTCCCTACAACACGAGACGAGGCTGCGAGTTGAGGGTAAGAAGGTCTGAGAGTCTGAACGGTACTGTGTCTAGAGACATAAAAATTGTGTCAGTGACAGGAAACCATATTAGAGCATTACCGATTTGTTCAGTAAAAATATTTTTTGGGAATGCTTTTATTGCATTTAGTATTTTGTACACCTGCAGCAATTGATTTTCCCCAGGATCCTGCCATTTCTAAACGTGTAGAAAAACACTCTGCATAATCCATTTCTGTTTTCTCTTACTCTACAGTGAAATATATGCTTTTATTATGTTGTTGGTTTTTTTCTTTTTTCCAAATGGCATTTAAACGAGGAAGCACAATAAGCAGTCAAGTAAAGGTTAGGAAATATTGATTTATACAACACTTAGTGCAGGTTAAATTAAAACATATGTAAATGTCAATACTGTCTATAGTATATAGTGCAGGTTTTTTTTTTTAGCCATTTATCTGTTTTAATATTTAGTTTTTTGGTTTAGATGACTGCATAGTATACATTGCAAAAAAATATATTTCTTCAGCACGCACACTAAATATAATATTTAAAAACTGGGGAATATTATTTTAAATTAAGAAGTATTCACTAT
The DNA here is from genome assembly GCF_036172605.1 of Pelobates fuscus. Classification (NCBI taxonomy): domain Eukaryota; kingdom Metazoa; phylum Chordata; class Amphibia; order Anura; family Pelobatidae; genus Pelobates; species Pelobates fuscus. Next base: position 298,615,866 of record NC_086317.1, on the reverse strand, counting down.
AAAGCAAATTGTTTCTTATAACAGCAATAGTAAAATCTTTATTTGTTTTCAGTTTCAAATTAGAGAGCAATGATGATCAGTAACATTCATGCTACACTCGTTATGAGTGTACCAAATAATAATGGAAACACCTTGTAATCTTATAAACACTACATATATTTATGTTATATATTTATTGGATGTCCTACATATAAATCATGGGACTGCTCTATTTTGAACTTTAAGATAAATTAAATCATGCACCATAACCACTACACTTATTAGTGTACCATGAATACTAATAAAAACATCCCACATTTCCGTGCCATATATCCATTACACGGGCAAAGGTATATCCTGCATATACACCAAGGGGTTATTTAATTCTGATCTTGATACCTTTAAGTTCTTAATCCAGTAACCACTGTCCAGCAGATGTTTATGAAATGAATAGTTCATACCCCAAAGAGTGGGACTGTTCTATTATCTGATAGCAGCCATAATGCTATGCTGTTTAGTGAACTGAGCTGTGTGTTGTGATCAGCATTTGCAGTCGATACCTTGGCTCTCTCTCAAGGGAGAAGAAAAATCTCGATCTAAACATGTGACATGAGTCGCTTGCACAAGTTGGACAGATTGACATCTCTAAGTAGCTGGGTTAAAACTGTAGTCTCTGTTTCATCAATTTAGCAATAATCACCCTTTAAGATATCACTTTATTTGAAACAATAAAAGATCGTGATTTTAATCACTCCAAATAAAAGTATAATTTCTCTAAAATCACAGTACCTACAAAGGGGAAACTGTATATCATCCTGGACATATTCAGAAAGATACTGTAAGGAGGAGGAAGGAGCAAAACCAATGTTTTTTTTTTTTTTTCATTCAACGTATTTACTACAAGGAGTAAAAACTGAGCTTGGTCATGCATGCTGTGCTGTAAGTACTATACTCTGAGATGACTGAAAAATAACATATGAGGGATATTTTATTCCAGAGTTTTTGAATCTCTTCTAGTCTCTAGAAACAACAAGTAGCACAATAACACCACACAAAAGACAGGGCATTGCGATTTCCCACTATGGCTTACAATACACCATTACTTCCTATGGATTTTTTTTGTTTCACAGTATAAAGGGGACATCAAGTTTGAGAATCATCATAGGTGTAGGATTCAGTTACAATGGCTGTGATTACTGCTGCTGTTGTTGATCAATATTTATTTATCTTATTATGTGTTAATACAAGCTACATTATTAACTTAATTTCAAAGTAAATTACTTGCTCTGTATTGTTACTATGTGATTTCAGTACAATTTAATTGGATTTTACATCCTGATTTTGGAGAGGTGGACAAACTCTATAAAGAATATCCAATCATCTAACATGCAGACACTGAAATGTGCCACTGGAGAATAGAATAATTCTGGGTAGACAAATAAAGAGAAAGATATGTGTAACACATATATTTGTGAGACGTTGCTTGTAATTTTATATTTCTGATTCATTGTAATTACAAGCATGGCAATTTAGTATAATAAGTGCAATTATAGAACGGTACTTAATAAAAACAATATAAGTAAAAATTGTACTTTCCTACTGAGAAATATATAACACTTAATAAATGTTGTAAGGTAATAATTACCTTTCTGACAATATAATCTTCCATTCATGCTCCTTTGTGTCAGGACAAAAACAAATCAATGATTTGTTTAAACATTTATACGACTGATAATGGTGGTTCCTTTAAATGTGGTAGAAATAACTAATGTCTATAAAATACATGATTGGTTATTTATTGTTGACAGTTAAAGCATTATAAGATATTATTGAAAAGAAATAGATACTTTTTTTTATAATGTGCCATTTTTTCACCTTTTATTCCATGTCTTTTGTACTGAGTGTTTTTAAATATTTTATTCTGAAGGTGCCAACGCACACGGATACCTTTTTTATCCTAACTCGCTCTGTATTATAACTATAAAACTAGGATTTAGAATCTTGTCAATTTCAACCCAGTTTTACTAACTCAAATTGAAAGACATCTGCGGCACACTTGTTAAAGATTAAATGAATAGCATGACACAAGGTTAATCATTTCAATACTTTTGCTAAAAATATGATGGGAAGTGAGGACATGTTGGAAAAAAGGTACACTCATTTTTTTTCCTCTTTACAATGGATTGAATACCTTGCTTCTTTCACATTTAAACGATTACTCTTCGAGGAATAAATTGTAAGGTACAAAAGATATATGCTTTACTAACCAAATAAAAAGCAGTTATTAAAATATAAATGCATAGGTGCAGAAAATAAAATCACTGTTATACCGAAAGATGGATAATCTTCTAGAGGGAAGTTAATTCAATGTGGTGGCAAAGTATGTATTTTAAGTTAGCACAATGCCTTAAAATAGAGGGATTGTACCAATTATATTACTATGATATCAGAAGCCATGACACCTTATTAAAGAGAGCATTGTTAGACAAGTGTTACCATTGTGGAAGAAGAGGAATGCATTAAAAAAAAAAGCTGTAATCTTTAATTAAAGCTAGTAAGCAAACAGACAGTGCAAACAATAATTCATTGAATGAAATATTTAAAAGGTTAGTAATTTCCTACATTTCTAGACAATAGAGATGAATGATTTTTATCATCTTGAGACTGCAGCAGATACCCACCATCATTTACTTTTGAAAGTTCTGCAGTACAGCCAGCACTGTATTTAGCGCAGGGCTGACAAGGCATTTGCCTTGGGCGGCACTTTCGGGGTGGGGCAAAAAAAGCTGCCCCTCAAATGCCCTGGCAGATGCTTTGTCAGTCTCTACCTCTGGGGGGCCAAAGAGCTGGCTGGCCAGCCAGCTTAGAGCCCCTCCCCCCCCCCCCCCCAAGGCTGGCATCTAATGATGATGGAGGTGGGTGGTGAGGAAGCACTCTCCCAGCAAGGATGCTGGAGCCAGAATATGACGTCACTCCAGCCCTGGCATCAATGAGAGGCACTCGAGGGAGCTGAGCAGGGAGATCAGAGCTCCCTCACTGCCTAAATTGACTACCCACCTGTCAGTCCGGCAGTTAAAGGATCCCCACTGGACTGCAAGGAAATGGAGAATCCACTCCAGCACTCCAGCAAAGGTATGGAGGATGGGTGAATTGAAATTTTAAAACAAAAAACAAAATTGTGTTTGCTAGTGAGAGTGTGTGTATCTGTTACTGAGTGTGTATGTGTGTCTGTCTGTCAAAGAGTGTGTGTCAGTGAGAGTGCATATGTTTGTCAGTGAGAGTGTGAGTTTGTCAGTTGATGTGTATGTCTGCCAGTGTGATTGTGTGTCTGTCACTGAGAGTGTGTGTCTGCCGGTGTATGTATGCATGCCTGTCACTGAGAGTGTGTATCTACCAGTGAGTGTGTATGTGTGTCTGTCTGGCAATGTGTATGTCTGTTAGTGAATGTGTGCATCTGTGTGTATATGTGTCAGTCAGTGAGTGTGTATGTGTTTTTGTCAGTGTGTGTCTGTCAGTGAGTACATGTGTGTCAGTGTGTGTGTGTCTGACTCTAAGTGAGTGTGCATTTGTCAGTGAATGCATGTCTGCCAGATAGTGTGCATGTGTGTCTGTCAGTGAGTGTGCATGTGTGTCTTGTCAGTGAGTGTGTATGTGTATCTATAAGTGAATGCGTATCTGTCACTAAGTGTGTTGGGTTACTGTGAGTGAGTGTAACTGAGTGAGTGTGTATGTCTGTGAGTGTGTATGTTTCAGTGAAAGTCTGTGTTGGTTAAACAGTGTGTGTGTGACAATGACTGTGTATCTGTCAGTGAGTGTATGTCAGTGTATGCATCAGTGAAGGCATGTGTCTGTCAGGCAAAGATCATGATGGTTTTTAATGGGAAGAGATATTTAGAAGGCGTGTTGCATGACTTTTGTCATGCCTAAGGCAGCACAAAAACAGAATACACCACTGAGTAAAGCTCTTGTGATGAAACATCCATTAGTCTGTTTGCTGTCAATCCATCTGTCCGTCCATCCCTCCCTCCCTCCCTCCATCTATTCATCCATCCATCCATTATGTAGGTTTCTAATTTTTGAATTAACTAATTTGTACGTTCAATAAACTCAATTACTATTTTCAAGTACTCCTGACTCAATTCACTCTTGCACTGTAGAACCTTTACATACCCCAGAGAGTAAGACCATCTTAGTATTTGTGAGATGGATACATTTGGGATGGGTTTTTTCAAGGATTACATTCAAATGTATATAATAACTATATTTGTTTAATATGTGAAAACTTACTTTGTTTTAAACTCATTCTTCAGGGAATAATCAAACTTCTATTTATTTTCACGCAATGCATGCAGACTACATGTTAACTCTTTAAGCATATAATTTTACCTTTACCACTGTCATTTATTTAGCTACTATTGCCCACTTGTGGCACAGCAAGATAAATAGTAATGACAATGTCTCTGTTATTGAACCAGGAGAAATGGGAATTATTTTTATGATACCATCGCTTCTTTGCCATTCATTTCTGTACAACATGATTCATTAGTCGTATGCTTTCCCATACTATGAAGTGGCAGTAAAATCTTCAGGTTCTCTCCTGCTTAGTAATTAATGATTTGTGATGAGTGGTGGTTGTGTATCTATGGGCTAAAGTGACAAAGACACACTTCTGGATTCTATTGCCTTTTTATGACCCTGGGCACAGTAAATTATCAGAGGATCAACAAATTAAGATGGTAGGGTAGCAGAAAATCTAAATGAGATATTGTCATTTTGGCTGTTTTTAAAAGAAAATTCTTCACAGATGTTAGTAGATTTATCACCAGTACCATAGCTTGAAACATTAAAATTATTTATGAACTAATTTAAAAATGGTAGTTCTTCTAGTTAAACATAAATAAGGAAAGGCTTCAAGTGTGTTGCATTATTAAGTAGGAATCACAGTAAGCCGAACAGCAATGCTGTCGTTTGATAAGTGCATAATGAAAGCAGATCAGTTTCTTAACAAGTTGTTTTTTTGTTGTTGTTTTTTTTATGATTGTTATGCTTGTATTGAGAGATTTAAAGTCTTAAATCTAAGAATGAAGGATAATCGCTAGCTAAAAGAAATCACTGTTAGAGTGTAAATATATATGCTTATGCTATTATAGCATATAATACTATAGGCAGAATTCAAAAGGTTGACTCTCGCACTAGCCATTGTCGAATGTAAAGTTAGTGATGAGTAGAAATTCACCCGTTGAGTGTGCCAAGGACCATTCGGCCTTACTGTGGTGACCTTAAATTATTATAATAGATATGTTATTTTTACATTAAGAGAGAGAGAGAGAGAAAGAGAGAGAGCAATAGAGAGAGAGATGGGCAGACAGATTTAGCACTTTAACAGCTATTAATGAGCTTAAAGCATCACTGTCACCCTTTCCTGAAAAATGAGTATTTCACAAAGGTAGAAGCTTTATGAAAACTAATTTGGCTGTGTTGGATTTTAATGATTTTACTGATTATACTTTGTTTCTGTATCTTTCCTCTGCCTGACTTTCTTAGACTCTATGTGGAGCTACCGCCATCTATAAGTGACAATCCCAACAGCTGTCACCAGTGATGGCTGCAGGGAATTTGCTCTGTCTATGGACCACGGGATCCTCCATAGATCTCAATGGTGTACTCTTGTGCATGCACAAGAGTACAACAGTGACATCATCTCCTGATTATTAAGACCTGCCAAAACAAGATGGCTGCGTCTGCGAGGGACAGGTTCAGTTAAGTAAATCTCCACTTTGTACTACCAACACAACTTTGCTAGACTAGTCATCTAAAAGTGGATAAACAAAGTATATACTATATATAAACACGAAAAATGAAACATACAAAATCTTGTAAGTGGAACCTTGATAAATAATCAGCTGGCTATATGAATGAAACCTGTTTGATTCCTTGTTCCAATAAAGATTGCCTATATTTTGGAATTCGCTGGAGTGCCTGGATTTTTCATATATACATGCACAGCCATAAAGCTTACCTTTCTAAATTTCTATATGTCTACAAATATGACATTCTCTTAAGGTCATAGAACCCTTCTTTTGAGTAACTGATCTATATATATATATATATATATATATATATATATATATATATATATATATATATATATATACATTGTGAGCACAATGACAAGCAAATACCTGCAAAGCAATAATCAAAATAGTAGAATACTTTTAATATACACCATTTGGAATGGATTTGCTTCTACATATTTAAACTAATATGACATTAATTGTGCACTTGAATTCCCAAATCATTAATAATAATATTTTTTATGTGACAAAACGCTTTAAGACACTAACACAAAAAATATATTACATTTAACTTTGCTCTTTAAAAGACAATGGTGAATACATGCAAAACAACTGAAAGAAAAATGTAACCAAATATTCACTACCTTCAAAATGAACACAAATTAATTCACCACAATAAAAAAAAATATCCTACAATTTCAGAATTCCTATACACCTCTTATAATATCTTACAAAACAAAATAAAACACATCAAATGTTAAAAAAAAGAAAAACAAGTATAAAACTGCAAATATTGCAAAAAACAAATATAACGCATTCTCTAACATATCCAATATAGCTAGTATATTCTTAACCCCTTAAGACCGCAGGACGTACTATGCCGTCCTTATTTTGGTGGCTCTAAACGCCGCAGGACGGCATAGTACGTCCTGGGCGGTCTTCAGCCCCACGTGGCCGGCGGAACATGGCCGCTGCAGATCGCGGTCGGGGGGCATGCCTGGCCCCCCAGGCAGCCCCCCTGTGCCTGGGGACCGCGGTCTGCAGCTTCCGATCGCAGTGACAGGCTGTCACTGCGATCGGTATTTACCATGTGTCAGCCGATTTTAAAATCGGCTGACACATGGAGCCGGCGGAATTCTCTGCAGCAGATCGCGGTCGGGGGACATGCCTGGCCCCCCAGGCAGTCCCCCTGCGGTCAGTGACCGCGATCTGCAGAGTATGATCGCAGGGAGAGGCTGTCTCTGCGATCTGAATGCAGAGACAGCCTCTCCCTGCGATCTGATCGCAGTGACAGTCTGTCACTGCGATCAGAGGTTACTATGTGTCAGCCTATTGGCTGACACATAGTAACTGCAGGCAGGATCCCCCTGCAGATCGCGGTGGGGGGCATGCCTGGCCACCCAGGCACTCCCCCTGTGGCCAATTACCGCGATCTGCAGGAGGTGATCACAGTGACAGCCTGTCACTGTGATCACTGATCCTGTGTGTCAGCCAGTGATGTAAAATCACTGGCTGACACTGTCTCTGCCCCTCTCCTCCCCTATTAACCCCTTAATGTAAAAAAAAAAAAATTAGAGTTAAAAATAAAATACACTTACATCATTTATATATATATTATATATATGATCTATATATAATATATATATATATACGCACACATTTACACATACACTAAGTGTATTTTAATATTTATATATATAATTATATATATATATATATTAATATCAAAATACACGTAGAAGGATATTGATTAAATATATACATAATTTTATATATATATATATATATATATATTATAATAAAAAAATATGTAAATACGTAAAAAAAATTAAAATAAAAAAATAAATAATTAAAAATATATATGTGTGTAATTTCGTTCTAACTGTATTTTGATAATATATATATATCTATCTATATATATATATATATATATATATATATATATATAGATAGATAGATAGATATATATATATATATATATATATAGATATCAAAATACACGTAGAACGAAATAATATACCCAAGTATATACGTATACATCACTATATGTATACCTATATATAAATAAAAATAATAGTAAAAAAATTATATACATATATATACATATATATATATACACACACGTGTATATATAATAATTTTACATATATATTTATGTAATAATTTTACATAATTAGGTATCCTAATTAATTACAATTAGCGGGACCTGCCTAACAACCCAGGCCGAAAGTATAGGGAATTTAATTTGCTAGCACTATATTTAACCCTATAACTTTCCAAGACACTATAAAACCTGTACATGGGGGGTACTGTCTTACTCGGGAGACATCGCTGAATACAAATATTTGTGTTTCAAAACCGTAAAATATATTACAACAATGATATCGTCAGGGAAATTGAAATTTATTGCCTTTTTCGCACACAAACGGCACTTACACTGACGATATTTTTGCTGTCATACTTTTTACTGTTTTGAAACACAAATATTTGTGTTCAGCAAAGTCTCCTGAGTATAACAGTACCCCTCATGTACAGGTTTTATGGTGTTTTCAAAAGTTACAGAGTCAAATATAAGGCTTGCGTTTCAGTTTTTTCACAATGAAATTCGCCAGATTGGTTACGTTGGCTTTGAGACCGTATAGTAGCCCAGAAATAAGAATTACCTCCATAATGGCATACCATTTGCAAAAGTAGACAACCCAAGGTATTGCAAATGGGGTATGTTCAGTCTTTTTTAGTAGCCACTTAGTCACAAACACTGGCCAAAATTGGCTTTCAAATTAGTTTTTTGCATTTTTCACACACAAACAAATATTAACGTTAACTTTGGCTAGTGTTTGTGACCAAGTGGCTACTAAAAAAGACTGGACATACCCCATTTGCAATACCTTGGGTTGTCTACTTTTGCAAATGGTATGCCATCATGGGGGTAATTTTCATTCCTGGGCTACCATACAGTCTCAAAGGCAACATAACCAAACTGGCAAATTTCAATGTGAAAAAACTGAAAAGTGTAACATGCTATATTTGACCCTGTAACTTCCCAAAACACCATAAAACCTGTACATAGGGGGTACTGTTTTACACGTGAGACATCGCTGAATACAAATATGTGTATTTTATTGCAGTAAAAACAAACAGTATTATGACATTCACAGTTAGAATGTCACATAGAACTAAGAAAATTTTAAAAAAATCATATTTTCTCTCATTTTTTTATATTTTATTCATATTACGTTATGTTCCATACCTAAATATTGGATGTTAAATGAAAGCCCTGTTTCCCCTGAACAAAATGATATATAATAAGTGTGGGTGCATTTAATATGAAAGAGGTAAATTATTGTTGAACAGACATATAGTCAAAATCTGTGGTTTGTTTACATTTTTTTTGGTTCACAACTTGTACATTTGGCTGCGGTCTTAAGGGGTTAAAGATCTAACATATTTTACTTTATTTTTCACTGGGAATGCATTGAACATCAGTTGTCACATGTATACATATAAAATATTTTTTTTGTTCTTTTGTTTTATTTTTTCCTGTTGCACTTCGGATACCAGGGCTCTCTTCCCAGTTAGAGCAACAAGATATCATTTGGAAGTTATATTTTTTTGTATATGTGAAAAGCTATTTTAAATGTATGTTTGTGAGTGCATTTCTTACAATAAAATTAAAATTTTAAAGTACACTTGTTAATTTATTGTTGATATTTGTTTCTATGTATGGTAATCACAGTCAGACTAATACTATTAATATGTTTCTGTTCTGCACCACTTCCTCTTGTAAAATATTAGGGAGAAATATTCAAATAAACTCTAAAAAGTGTTTCAGCAAATCCACTTTGAAAATAAAAGTTTTGCACTGATAGGTACAGTTTTCCACTGTTTGGTTCCCAGACCAAGTGAGAAAAAAAATAAACAACAGGAGAAAAAGAGGAGGAGCAGTAAAAATATATATATTTATATATTGCATATTTATTAAATATATAAAATATATACTATATAAATAAAAACCATTTGCTTTACTCCCCCTCCTTCCTCTATTGGTCACATCTTGGTCTGTGAATAAAATCCACACTTAGTGCATGTTCCCTAGCCATCAATCATCTTTTTCTTTTTCCAATAACTCATATCTTCTTGGCATCATGGGCAGATCTCTCAATCCATTGTGTTAGTCATTTGTTTTGTGCATTAATCTATATTAAATTGAGAACTTGTACAATCACCCAATCGGTCCAAATCTAGATGTATTACGGTTCATAATGATACAAATCTAAAAAGTCTTATGTCTAGTATAACATTTAAAACAATTCCCCTTTAAGCACCCTCTAATTTTATTTTCCATTGTGTTATCTGAAAAGCTACCAAATGTATAGATTATCTGACATTTGAAAAATAAAATATTTGCTCCATGTTCCACTAAATGGGAGCTTTACAAGCTGCCACACCTTGTAAAAATATGGCTTGCATGTTTTATTATTCAGCTAGCTCAATATATAGATACAATTATTAGCAAGCAAAGCTGAGACTTACACATGGCACAGTCCCTTTATCTTCATATCTACCAAGGACAGTGGTGCCAAGCACAGACACAATAATAGCATATGGAATCAGCATGATTTTAACCTACAAGTGACTTTGTGAAAGACTCCATATGTGCTTAACTATATAAAATATATATTCTAATTCCGTGCCAAGTAATACATATGCAAATCAATAATCAGGTTAACAGAATAATGATCTATCCGATAGCCCTGTTTTTTGTGCTCATTGTGCATACTTAAATATTTGGAACTATGCATCTGTTCTGAGCTATCAAGTCCCACTGGGTACATTTATAACCGTTATTGAAAGCTAAAAGTTCAAGTCTGTTTACTCACCATCAGAATCAAGGAGATTTGCAATTCCCAAGTGTCGTTGGGCAGTGTTAAATGCATGATCCAGCCGCTGTATAGCAGATTGTTGGCAGAGTACATTGTTCCACTCAAACAGGTCTGGTCTGCAAAAGAAACACAATGTAAATATCTGCAGGTCAGGGAGAGAAGTTGCTATGCATTTTTAGTTATACATTCTTTCAGTGCATTTGAATCTGATATGTAAATATATATTGTAATATAATTATTTAGCAACATCTAATTATTTAGTATCCTAATGTTAAGCATTGAAAACGAAGGAATCTAAAGAATATAAATAAAATATAAGAATAAAATAAGAAACTGCGCAAAATATTAGACAGTTCAAGAGCCAGATAATAGGAAGAAAACAAATGGGTAAAATAATGTTAAAGCAGCGATGACAAATACCAATAATCACGCCAGTTGTGCAAGTGTTTATTTATAAGCATTTTCAAGCAACTCTCTATTTTTTCTTTTGTTTTTCCTTTCCTTATGCCCCTGTATCTTAATCATTATACTGACTCCATTGCCATCTGCATTTTTTAAATATTTACTATCGTTTCTTCCTTGCGCCAAACCTAAAAAGCAATGTGCAACAACTGTGTTATCCTCTGCCCACAATGCTGCTGTTTGTTTCCTGTTTGTGGGATTGCTTTTTCCTATTGATTATGGGTACATTTGATTGGCAACTGAAACAGAACATTGCTTTAAATGCCGACCATTGTCAAGTTTTGTTAACTTGGATGCTGTATGTAAGGAAATGTAGTCCCTTATAAAACATTTAAAAAAAATAGATTTAGAAACAGGGAAGTATAAAAAAGCAGAATATATTTTATTATTGGTGACAGATTTGCTTTCACGTTGCAAGTTGCTGTTAAATATTTGCATCTAATATTCAGAAGTGATATTATTTAAAACTATGAGGTCACATTTATGTTTTGAATTCGCAAGGAAAATGCAAAGATTTGTTTTTAATCACGGTAAGTATTGACTGCTTAAAGGCTGTCATGAAATAGAACAATCTTTTCGAATTCACTAACACACATTGGTTTTAGTGTTTTAGCATTAGTTTTTTTCTGTATTTGTAAAGATTGAACTAATGCATGGAGGATTGACCAAAATATATAAACATGATAAAGCTTTCAATAGCACTTTCAGTTGTACAAAAGTTTTTTTTTTTTTTTTTTAATTACCGGATTCCATATACAAGTTCTAGGTAGCAGCATTATATTTTAATATATACATTTTGGTAAAATAAAGCAAAAAAAATATTTCAAATGGCTGAAAGTATCTGCACATCACTTTATTTTAGAGTTTTCGACTTTCACTATTGGTAGGTATGTAAAATGAATAAAAAGCCATAAATCACCTGAGACAAACAAAGCGAATAGAGTGGGCAGTAATGCAGAACTCACTTAATTTAAAGAGGCATGATGATAAGATGATCAAGTTATAAGAAATCATCCTGAAGCGCAGGACGAAGCAACTATAGAATGGGTACATAGAACTTTTAAGCCAAGTAATATAAAGAATGATCTCAACAGAGATATAATTGTAAGAATACCATCTTACTTTGTCAAACATAAAATAGTTGGGGCGACGAGAGGCTTTGATGCATCTGATGAGAAATTCTGCAACTTAAAATTCTTTCAGGATTTGTCATTGATGACAAGAGCTAACAGAAAATCCTTTGGTTTTTTTCACTAAAACCTTAAGGGAGAAGAGGATAAGATATAATTGGGGGTTTCCTTTAAAAATCTGTCTCAGATTTAATTACAGAACATACATAACAAATTCTAAAGATGAGGCTAAAGAATGGATGTCCAAACATCTCAATCATGCATAGACCAGGTTTGCCGACTACTATTAGTTAGATTAGTTAAGAAGGGATAGGGGGTTCTTGGAAATATGTAGAGAGATTCTGGGAGGGCTTTTTTAAAATTAGGCACAGAAGTAATGATATATTTAGTCACAAGGAAAATTAATTAGGGTAAGACCGCAGTATTTTTATTATGAGGTAAGAATGTTCATACAGAGTTTTACAAGATTTATAGGTTAATGGTTTGACCCACAAAATGATATTGGTTGTACAGCACGGCTTATAAAAGTTTTTTACTTTTTTATATATGGGACACAGGAAAAGGTGGAAAGGTTAAGTTTTGAAATTTCTTAATGGTAATCCACTTCATAAAAAAATAATTTTAGCATGGGATTGACAAAGAGTAATACAAAGAGTGATTGGTTCCAGATTCGTAACGGAACACGGCAGGGGTGTCCGTTGGCACCAATACTTTATATTTTATCATTGGAACCCACGGCAGTAAAGTGGGCGAATGGATATGCAAATTATATCTGTTTGCAGATGACGTGTTACTGACTTTGACAAATCCTGTAGTTTTGAGGGAAGCAGATAAAGATGGAGAGATGCCTAATTATAAAATGAATATACATAAGACCCAGGCAATGCCGATTAGATTGGTCCATGCACGAACTAACAAATACATAATCATTTTTGTGGACAAGTGACTCTCTGAGATATGTGGGCATACATATACCCAGGGATCTGGATCAGATACTTGATGTTTAAAGATCTTATAAACCAGTCTAGTCTAGTGAATAGAAAAATCTAAATTTGTATTTTTGGACAAAATTAATCTGGTTAAAGCCTATATTTTACCTAGATGGATTTATTTTCTTAGAATGATTCCTATTCCAATACCCATTGCATAGTGTAAAAAATTTCAAAAGGTTGTTAGTAAATTTATCTGGAAAATTAAAAAACCTTGAATAGAGACAGATGCAACATATAGACATAAAGATGGAGTAGGGCTACCATGTATGGAGAGGTATGTTCAAGCCTTACATGTTAGTAAGATCCAATGCCCTCCTCGATAATGGAGGATTGGTACGGGCAGGGCCGGCACTACCTGTTAGGCGGACTAGGCAGCCGCCTAGGGCGCCCCCTGGGAAGGGGCGCCCCTGGTAGCGCCGGCCCCTAATGCTGCAGCCGCCCGAGCGCTCTGCAGAGAGCCTCAGGCGGCTGCAGCTTTGCCCGGGCTGGTACATCCATGAGGGTGCACTGCCCGGGCGCAGCATGAGGAGAGGGGCTGACAGGAGGGAAGCGCTCAGCGCTCCCTCCTGTCACTCCATCACTGTAGCGTGGCCGAGCACTGTATGGTCCGCGGGTACAGGGAGCATCTGTCTCCTGTACCCGTCCAGACTAACAGGAAGTGAACACTGAGTGTGCACTTCCTTTTAGTCCGGCCGGGTACAGGAAACAAAAGCTCCCTGTACCCATACAGAGCTCTGCCACGCTACAACAGAGGTAGGGGAGAGGGGAGGGATAAATGGAAAGGGAGGGGGGTAAATGAAAAGGGAGGGGGCAATAAATGGAAAGGGGGGTAATAAATTGACAGGGAGGGTGGGGCAATAAATGGAAAGGGAGGGGGGCAATAAATGGAAAGGGGGGGTAATAAATTGACAGGGAGGGTGGGGGGATAAATGGAAAGGGAGGGGGGAGGGATAAATGGAAAGGGGGTAAATAGAAAGGGAGGGGGGCAATAAATGGAAAGGGGGTAATAAATTGGCAGGGAGGGTGGGGGGGTAAATGGAAAGGGAGGGGGGCAATAAATGGAATGGGGGGTAATAAATTGACAGGGAGGGTGGGGGGGGAAAATGGAAAGTGAAGGGGGGCAATAAGTTGACAGGGAGGGTGGGGGATAAATGGAAAGGGAGGGGGGATAAATGGAAAGGGATGGGGGATAAATGGAAAGGGAGGGGGGCAATAAATGGAAAGGGGGGCAATAAGTTGACAGGGAGGGTGGGGGGATAAATGGAAAGGGAGGGGGGGAATAAATGGAAAGTGGGGGGGGGGTAATACATTGACAGGGGGTAATACATTGACAGGGGGGGATAAATTGACAGCGAGGGTGGGGGGAATAAATTGAAAGGGAGGTTGGGGGGAATAAATTGAAAGGGAGGGTGGGGGGAATAAATTGAAAGGGAGGGTGGGGGGAATAAATTGACAGGGAGGGTGGGGGGAATAAATTGAAAGGGAGGGGGGAATAAATTGAAAGGGAGGGGAAAGAAATTGACAGGGTGGGGGGGAAGAAATTGACAGGGAGGGGAATTGACAGGGTTGGGAGGGGGAATGAGAGTGGGGAGGGGAGAAGAGTGACAACGGGGGAGACGACAGTGACAAGGGAGGGGGGAGAAGAGATGGACAAGCAGGGGAGAAGAGAGTGACAAGGGGGGAGAAGAGAGTGACCAGGGAGGGAGAGGGGGAGAAGAGAGTGACAAGGGAGGGAGAGGGGGAGAAGAGAGTGACAAGGGAGGGGGAGAGATTGACATCCATCACACACACACACACACACACACACAATGCACCCGTTGCACACAGAAAAACACAGAATGCCTTACACACACACACAAGCAATGCAACCCTTACACACAATGCATTCCTTACACACACTCAATGCACCCCTTACAGACGCACACACTGCATCCCGTACATACACAGAAACACACCTTGCAGCCCTTACACATACAAACACAGATTCACACAATGCATTCCTTACACACATATCAGGACATCCCCCTACTCCACCTCCTATGAACAAACTCATTGGTGGAACATGAAGGTGGAGCATGGGACCCAGACCTTGAGCTGTGTAAAGGGCGTTAAAAAAATGGAGCTGCTTCCCATTCTCCCACAACATTGATTTTTGTGACCACAGTTACAAACAGCCTCCAGAGAGCCTGTTCTACACCAGACCAGTGGAGCCAGACTGCAGCTAGAGCCCATCATCATCCTCATCTGGTTGTAAGTAGGCAATCTAGTATATTATTCGTGGCACTAATCTCTAATTTACCTCACATTAAAGAAACACTATAGTCCCCTGAACCACTTCAGCTTAATGTAGTGGTTCTGGTGTCTATAGCCTGTCCCTGCAGGCCTTTTAATGTAAGCACGGCGGCACTGCAGCACTTGCGTTAGTTAACATGGCAGATCATATGGGTGGGGCATTGTGATGTCATATGGGGGGTGGTGGCAAACTTTACTTTTGCCTAGGGTGGCAAAAATCCTTGCACCGGCCCTGGGTACGGGATTGAGCAACAGTTAATGGGGGTTAATAACCTGGCAAGTTTTCTATGGATGGAGCAGAACGTAACATGGTTTGGTGGAATTAGTCTGAAGCAACCATAGGCGTGCACAGCCTATTGCATTAGGGTGTGCACCCTAAAGCACAAGCACACGCGGCGTATATATATATATATATATATATATATATATATATGTATATGTATGTATGTATATATGTATATATACACATATACACACACACAGACACAAAGCTGTGTGTGTGCTGTGTGAGGGTGCTGTTAGTGTGATGTGTGTGTGAGGGTGCTGGTAGTGTACTATGTGGGTGAGGGTGTTTGTGTGTGCGTGCTTGTGAGGGTGCTGTGAATGTACTGTGTGTCAGGGTGCTGTTTGTGTGTGTGTGTGCACTTGTGAGGGTGCTGTAAATGTACTGTGTGTGAGGGTGATGTTTGTGTGTGAGGGTACTGGTAGTGTGCTGTGTGTGTTTGTTAGGGTCCTGTTTGTGTTTGTGAGGGTACTGTTAGTGTGCTGTGTGAGTGTGAGAGTGCTGTTTGTGTAATGTGTGTGAGAGTGCGGTGTGTTTGTGAGGGTGCTGTGTGTGTGGGTGCTGTATGTGTGTGTGGGTGCTGTGTATGTGTGTGGGTGCTGTATGTGTGTGGGTGCTGTATGTGTGTGGGTGCTGTGTATGTGTGTGGGTGCTGTGTATGTGTGTGGGTGCTGTGTATGTGTGTGGGTGCTGTGTATGTCTGTGGGTGCTGTGTATGTGTGTGGGTGCTGTGTATGTGTGTGGGTGCTGTGTATGTCTGTGGGTGCTGTGTATGTCTGTGGGTGCTGTGTATGTCTGTGGGTGCTGTGTATGTCTGTGGGTGCTGTGTGTGGGTGCTGTATGTGTGTTGGTGCTGTGTATATGTGTGTGGGGGTGATTGTGGGGGGTGGAGGTACATTACTCAATATCCCCCCTCCCTTCTTACTTTATGTAGGGAGGGGGGATATTTCCTTGCTGCTTTCCCTGGTGGTCCAGTGGAGGTGGGGGCAGATCAGTTATCCCCCCTCCCTTCTTACCTTATGCCTGGGAGGGGGTATCCTGCTGCCGCCATCCATCCCTGGTGGTCCAGTGGAGAGTGAACTCTAGCCCCGATGGGCTGGAGTTCACTCACGCGAGATCTGAGCGTTGCCGCGGCAACGCTCAGATCTCGCGAGAGGAACCCGGCGGAGCTGCTGGCAATAGCTCCGCCGGTCCTCTCCTGCCTCCCTCACTGCCTGTGAGCAGGTGAGGGGAGGCTGAGAGCAGAGCCGGCGCTCGGATAGCGCCGGCTCTGCATGGACCGACAGGGGGGATCCTGAGATCTCCCCTGCCGGTCTCAATACATCGGCGTGCCACGGGGATTAGGGTGTGCCCAGGCACACCCGGCACACCCCGTGCGCACGCCTATGGAAGCAACCTTCATCTTATCAATAATGAGCATCTTTAGAATCAACAGAAACACCAGTTGCAGGATAGTGCAAGGTCCAGGGATGTTAGCCTACATGTCACAAAAGCTCTTGATACTGAATAAATCCCATCAGCAACAACTACATCTAGCACAATGCCTTCCAAGAAGAGTAGGTGTTGTTATAGCAGGTAATATAAGGAAGGGGAGAAAAGCTTTTCAATCAATTCAAGATCATGCTTCTTGTATGAGATGTTTGACAAACAAGTATTCTCAGGTTTTGGACATATAGAACTGATATACTGTCATTTTACCACACTTGCTTTTAACAAAAATGATAATAAAGTAAGTTTAATGCACACTAAATGAGCTATTTTTTATATGTTTATATTATTTGTAATTGATAGAGTAGTCTAATTTCTGTTAGAAGATGTAAGTATTGTATTTGTTTCGCTTCACTGCTGGCATAACTGGAGTTTTTTTTTTAAATAGCATGCAAATATTGAAAAACAAACATTGTCTATTTTGAATCAGTTATTTAGTGAAAATTTAAAAAGTCACATTACATTATCAGGCCTGCTTGTTGACAATCTGATTGTTTTTCAGATGTTAACAAAATAAACATTTAAAAGTGATCCATAAAACCCAATATGCTCTTCAATACAAACATACAATTCTTCTTATTAAATATCCCCATCTTAAGCATGGGCGAATAGGTGGGGAGATTAATGTTAGATCTGTTTGATAATAAATAGGTATTTAGAACCACCTTGCAACAGGCCTATTGATTTACATATTTGTGCAATTTAAAGGAACACTATAGAGATAGGAACACAAACATGTAGAACATAGAATGTTACGGCAGAGCCATTCGGCCCATCTAGTCTGCCCAAATTTCTTCTTCTTCTTCTTCTTTTTATTATTATTATTATTATTATTATTATTATTATATACTATTCCATGCGTCCACTACCCTCTCTGTAAAGTAATACTTCCTGGAATAATTTTTAAACCTTTGCCCCTCTAATTTATGGCTATGTCCTCTTATTGTGGTAGTTTTTCTTCTTTAAAATGTATTTCTGATGCTATATTATTAAAAACACTATCTAGGCCCCTGCCTTCCCCCCCTGTTTGCCTAAATATAGTAAAATCATTAATATATTGCAGTCTGCTGCTGCTGGCTCTGCAACTAATCTGCCTGCTTGGCTGATATCATTGTTCTGACCCAATCACAATCCTTTCCCATAGAAAAGCATTGGATTGGTTGAGCTTGTCAAAGAGGCAGATCAGGGGCATAGCCAGCATAAGCTAAAAACAGCCCTTTCCAATCAGCATCTCCTTATAAAGATGAATTGAATCAATGCATCTCTTTGAGGAAAGTTCTGTCTCCATGCAGAGGGTGGACAAACTGAATGGCAGTGCTGCAACTGTGCAGCATTGCTACAAGAAGCAGCTTGAGTAGTTATCTAAGGAGTGGCCAGTGGAGCTATCACTAGGCTGTAATGTAAACATTGCAAAAATGCCTGAAGGGAGTTAGTATATTCACCAGAAAAAATACAAAAAGCTGTAGTTGTTCTGGTGACTATTGTGTCCCTTTAATGCCATAGTGCAGCTCTACACAGCACTGAAAACATTATCATAGTTGTGACGAAGTGCCCTTCGCCACTTGGTCCTGGAGAGGCTTGCTTGCCAGCCTCCTGCCCTGCGACTATGGCCCGGGGGTGTATGGCCCTTTAAAAACATTATTTAGGCCATTATTTAGGACTTTCATTGGACTGGTGCTGGCCCTTTAAGTACATTTTTGGGACATGGTGGAAATTGAAACAATGCCCCTTTAAGACGGTGTCCCCAGTGTCCCCAGACTTGTTGGGGACAATGCCCTTTAAGATGGTGTCCCTAATGTCCCCAAACCTTTAATATACTGTGTTCCTGGCTTTCTCCCACTTGGTTCAGTAAATGGGGCCTACTGAACCAAGTACCACACAGGCGGACCACCCAGAAGTGGAAGCGTGCAAGCAATTTACCTCCCAGGTTGCGAGCCTGCTGAAGTTAAATTGCTGACCGCTGGGTGGGCGCCATTCGTACAAACGAACACGTGGCGGCGGCCATCTTTATTCTGCCTAACGCGGTCAGCGGTGTGTGCAGCCAAATTCATGGAACTGAAAACACCGCTGACCCTTACCTTCTCCTCCACTGAGTTTCAGCCGCAGAGACTAAGTCCCGTTCGGCGATGGGACTTAGTCATTTTTTCAGTGTGAAATAGACCGACCGCACAGCCAAAATCTATTAAACTGTTTTGTTCAGGAAAATGTGCTTGCGGTTGGTCATAAAGGACTTTAAGCTAACTTTTTAACCCCTGGAAGGAATTGGCTGAATTTTGGATATGTGTGTAATTAAAGTGTGCTGAGTATTAATAAATTAATATGAAGATTGAATGTATATTTTTAAAGTTATAGTATATGTGTAAAAAGTGTATTTTTCCTGCCTGTGATAATTACTTTAACCCATTGTGTACAGTAATTTTATCACAGGCAGAGGGGAGGATTTTGTGGGAATGAATGGGAATGTTTTATTATATTATACGTGTTTGATTGGTTGCTCTTCAAAACCCTGTGGGCGGTACTATGTTTGTAAAATGGGCATAAAAGCAGAGTGTTTGATTAAAACTTCAGTTCTTCTTGACCCTCAACAGGTAGTCTTGCCTCGTGATTGGAGGGGACAGCTATACTCACTGGGGATTGATATGCTCTGCATACTCCCCTGAGCTTTAATCACTTAGCTCTTTTAAGAGCTTGTTCATGATATGCTCTCCTGGAGAGGTCTTCCCCACATGGTCCTGGAGGACAGAAGCTGATCCAGGGTGGACAGAAGACGGCGAGACTCCAGTTAAGCTATGGCGGTTGTGGAGTCTGCGGTGGTTGTGGTGTCCAGTGCAGTGCTTGTGCTGGAGTATCCCGTTAAAGTTATTTTTCTTCCATTTATTTTAATAGTTGACAAACTAGCTGACATTGTATGAGTTGTAATGTGTCTTTATGAGCTTAGTCACATGTTGAAACAAGTGTTTTTAGTGTTTAGTTGTTTAGTTTTTGGCTGATGGCGGGGTAATATTGAGGCAAGGTTTATATATCTTTTAATGCCGGGAAAGTTTATACAACATGTTTTCTAATGGCTATTCACTAAGGTCTGGATGTGCATCCAGCTTAAAAAAATGTTGTGAGGAAATATTGGATTTTACAAGAAAAATGCAATTTAGATTTTTAATGAATGTCATCTAGGGTCAAATTGAGAGAATATTAACCTTTTGGGCTCTAGAGCAGCTGTGCACGCAGCTCACCAATTTCCAAGTGGAATAATGTCACCTCAAATTCCAAGGTGTCCTACAATCTAATAGTTGCGGTATCCCACTGGTGTCATATGAGGACATGCAGATCCATGTAATAATGTCACGATGAAGGCAGACAAAGCTATTTGTGCATACATTTACCTTTTAATCTATTCATTTGTTGGTGAATCTTGTTACAACACAAGATAAATAATTAATCTATATCTACCAGAAGGCGAATTCTTATCTGGATGGCATTTTCACTTTAAATAATGCATTTTATTTTTATTTTTTTCACTATGCTAGAAATATAAGTAATTCTGGAGAAGAGCATATCCTTAAACTAAATTGAAAGCCAGCAAATGTTTTGTAAGCAATGCTCAGAACTAATCATGAACAAAATTGTTAGTAAAATGCCCTGTGATTTAATTACCACCCAGTTTGTTGTAAAGGCAATAGAACATCAATCCATGTAAGGAACTGATTCACTGTTAAAAGGGAAACAAGGAACTATTACTTTACTTGAAATAATGACTCAGAGATATCTCTAACTCCCTGTTGAGAATATCTGCCATAAGGTTGTAAAAACTTATTCACTGAATTAGACTCTACAGGTAAATCCCAGACAAACTGATTGGTTTGGGTGAGGATTAAAAGAAATTTGATGTGAAAATGTATTTGAGCAAACTGTATATATATATATATATATTCCCCATTTTCAAGTTATGTACCAATACTGCTTTCTTGAAGCCATCCGCTACTATAACTATTGATAGATTTTAAAAAATCACTTTCTGTTTTGCAAAACATCAAACACAGAAGAAGAAAAAACATTATTATTTTTTTCTTTAAGGTTAATGCACAACTTTGTTGATTCTATGTTTTTATAATAAACAAAATGTGTTATGCTTATTTTTTTTATTTATTTTGCAGTTAATATAAAGTGCTCTCATCAAAATGTCTTTACAAATTAATTAAAAAAGAAATATGTATTTTTTTCAGGCAAAAAGCTTATATATAATGAATACACTGAGTAGAGAGAAGAGGATTAGAGTACCCTGACCAAGCCGTCCCTTACAATAATGCCAGCACCTATATCAATGTGCTATAGAAGACCGCCTGTGAATTTACAATCTAGAGCACTACACAGTGCAGGATTAAGGATTATGGATTAAGTCTTAGGACTTTTGAAAACATTGATACAATTCTGAATATTGACATCTCCACACATTATCGTTACAGACGAAAATGGAATCTGGGCAAACTATTGCAGAATCTGAACCTTGTACAAGCTAGGAAAATGACAGTGGGGTAACTGGAGTATAACAGAAAACGATGACTAAACTAAATATTTCTTCAATAGAAGTAAAATAATGCAAAAGAGAAATAATGTTTATTTTTAGCTGTGTGAATTGTCACTTTGGCTAAAACTGAACATAACGATTTGAAGGAAGTAGCATGACAATAACAAAAGTAAAGCATTCAAACGTTTGGACAAGCAGAGAATTACATATTGTTATTGTTTGTACTGTGATAAACGGTTTCTGCTGTACAGGGAGTGCAGAATTATTAGGCAAATGAGTATTTTGACCACATCATCCTCTTTATGCATGTTGTCTTACTCCAAGCTGTATAGGCTCGAAAGCCTACTACCAATTAAGCATATTAGGTGATGTGCATCTCTGTAATGAGAAGGGGTGTGGTCTAATGACATCAACACCCTATATCAGGTGTGCATAATTATTAGGCAACTTCCTTTCCTTTGGCAAAATGGGTCAAAAGAAGGACTTGACAGGCTCAGAAAAGTCAAAAATAGTGAGATATCTTGCAGAGGGATGCAGCACTCTTAAAATTGCAAAGCTTCTGAAGCGTGATCATCGAACAATCAAGCGTTTCATTCAAAATAGTCAACAGGGTCGCAAGAAGTGTGTGGAAAAACCAAGGCGCAAAATAACTGCCCATGAACTGAGAAAAGTCAAGCGTGCAGCTGCCAAGATGCCACTTGCCACCAGTTTGGCCATATTTCAGAGCTGCAACATCACTGGAGTGCCCAAAAGCACAAGGTGTGCAATACTCAGAGACATGGCCAAGGTAAGAAAGGCTGAAAGACGACCACCACTGAACAAGACACACAAGCTGAAGTGTCAAGACTGGGTCAAGAAATATCTCAAGACTGATTTTTCTAAGGTTTTATGGACTGATGAAATGAGAGTGAGTCTTGATGGGCCAGATGGATGGGCCCGTGGCTGGATTGGTAAAGGGCAGAGAGCTCCAGTCCGACTCAGATGCCAGCAAGGTGGAGGTGGAGTACTGGTTTGGGCTGGTATCATCAAAGATGAGCTTGTGGGGCCTTTTCGGGTTGAGGATGGAGTCAAGCTCAACTCACAGTCCTACTGCCAGTTTCTGGAAGACACCTTCTTCAAGCAGTGGTACAGGAAGAAGTCTGCATCCTTCAAGAAAAACATGATTTTCATGCAGGACAATGCTCCATCACACGCGTCCAGCGTGGCTATAAAAGAAAGGGTATAAAAGAAGAAAATCTAATGACATGGCCTCCTTGTTCACCTGATCTGAACCCCATTGAGAACCTGTGGTCCATCATCAAATGTGAGATTTACAAGGAGGGAAAACAGTACACCTCTCTGAACAGTGTCTGGGAGGCTGTGGTTGCTTCTGCACGCAATGTTGATGGTGAACAGATCAAAACACTGACAGAATCCATGGATGGCAGGCTTTTGAGTGTCCTTGCAAAGAAAGGTGGCTATATTGGTCACTGATTTGTTTTTGTTTTGTTTTTGAATGTCAGAAATGTATATTTGTGAATGTTGAGATGTTATATTGGTTTCACTGGTAAAAATAAATAATTGAAATGGGTATATATTTGTTTTTTGTTAAGTTGCCTAAAAATTATGTACAGTAATAGTCACCTGCACACACAAATATCCCCCTAAAATAGCTAAAACTAAAAACAAACTAAAAACTACTTCCAAAAATATTCAGCTTTGATATTAATGAGTTTTTTGGGTTCATTGAGAACATGGTTGTTGTTCAATAATAAAATGAATCCTCAAAAATACAACTTGCCTAATAATTCTGCACTCCCTGTATATGTATTAATTCTATATTTCAGGGAACCTTTTAGAGTGTTGGTATTGCCATAGCAACACTACAAGGATATTGTAAAAATGTTTAATGCATCCAATTATCCAATGATGGTACTTGTGATAGTACTTTTGAGTGTGACCAGCAATAGCTCTTCTTGGGCTGCCCCAGATTTCCAATCGATTTGGCACCAGAATGTGTTAATTTAGCAGTTTGAGTTATGGGGTAGTGTTTGCTAAGATTAGGTACAGCTCTAGCATAGCTTGAGTTGATAAGGGTTAGGATTAGGGTCAGCTAGTGTTATAAAGGTTATGGTTAGTAAGGATTAGCCAGGGATTGAGTTAGCTAGGGCTCAGTGTTTGTCAGGATTAGTATTATTAGCTAGTGTTACAAGAGATAGCTATTATAAAAGTTAGATAGGTTTTAACATAGCATCAAAGTTTGAAACTAGTCATTATGGTGACACATATAGTATTACTACACTGAGCAGAGCCTTTGGGAAGTGAGATAAGAGGCATGTCAACATTAGAGCATTTATAATCATAAAGAAAGTTGGAACATGCATACATGTGGTGAATTGGAAAACCATACAGTGTTTTAGTTCCCAAAGGAGCCTTTGTTAAGCTGTGGAAACCAAAAGTTTTATGGTTTTCCAATAAAATCCGCCTTAACACCACCTGTGTGTCCCCTGTCCAATTTTCTTCATGATTATTGATATGTTGGAAATGTTCCACCCTGATCTGGAGGCACTACGGATGGAATTTTTTTAGTGAGTGGCACTCCAATTTACGCTTATTGAACATTAGGGCAGGTCTCTAATTAGAACCTATACGTTCCTCGCAAACATTGTAAAAGCATAAACTTGGGATAGTGCAATAATTTGGGAGATCAAGCAGAATACAAATATGGGAAATATTCAACATTACATTCAATATGCGCTTGAATGTAAAAAAAAAATCTGAATTCATCAGAAATTGCATATATAACAGAAAAGTCGCAAAATGCCCCACATGAAAAAGCCCAAGAGACACACAAGGTCTTCAAAATTCAAATTTAAGATCTTTGCAGTAGCGGGAAACACAAAGTCTGTAAAATCCAACACATAATAAAGCATGTGAAAAGACTGACCCAGGAAGCACCTCTAGTGGGCTCTCTTGGGAGCAATGTTAATGCTGCCCACTATTCTGTAATTGTTCTGGTGACTATAGTGTCCCTTTAAGTATAAGGAACTATATAATTGCTTTTTTATTTAGCTTTTTTTTTATAGTATATATTGAGAATTATTCATTTCTAACTGGTATTTTCCACTATACACCTTGGGGAATTAGGTGTAAGGCTGAGTGAGCTAGTGACTGCATCTGACATGGTAAATCTTAACTTTTAACCATGTGTTATTTAGCATTTATTGTCCTCTATTAAGCTCTATAAGGGACATTAAAACTTACAGCAGCTGCCAATTCCCAGTTGACTATAGTGACATTTTGTGGCATGGAAACAGCCAGGAGTCTCTAACTTTACCTACAGCTATTTTACAGATTACCAGCTTGTCGAAAACTGATTGCAACAAGTTTAGAAACAAACTCATATTACGATTATACATCTTTTATTTTTATTTTTTTTACTCTCATTACATATTTACAAACTCACATAGTCACAAAATACAAAATCAGAAACAAAAATAGACAACAAACACTACTTCTATATGTCAAAAATCTGTGAAGATAACATGCAACCCTCCTCATATACAGTGCATCCTGGTGGAATGTTACACACACACAATATCACAGACATTCTGCTTTAACCTTGAAATCTTTGCAATAACCATCATTTCTCCACTGATAGAAGGCATATTTTAAACAATATAATTTATGCTCAGGTGGCACATACCATAAGCAGATCAAGATAGGACATTTATCACCAGTCTCTGTAGCTCATAGTTTTAGATGTGATTAAACATATTGCCACAAGTAATAACATGGCAAATTAGATGCATTGAACTGGGACCCTCAAGCTCTCTTTTTCTAAGTACTTTGATGTGTAGGTCTACCCTTATCAATTTGCCTGTTAATTAACATGACTTCTTTCACTCAGTTACTGCTCAATGAAGTGTAATTCAGGTAATAATGATCAGACCTTTTTGTAGGAAAGCAAGCCCATTATGACTAAAGAATGCATATTTTATAAATGAAATCAATTACACTTGCTATTACTGGGCAACCTGTCTTTGATCTACATGCAGCATGTGCATTCAAATTGCATTAAGCTCTTACTGAAATTTGTGATACATTTTAGGAAAGAGTAGATTGCATATATTAACACAATGAATATCAATCATTCATTTTATTGTGCAACTTCACAAAATATGTACACATTTCTCTGGCCCCAAGAACACACTACCATCCTATGGTATCCCCTTGGTATTCCATGTATTCCTAACTCTATGAAATGCTGCACATACAGAGTTTAACCACTCAGCTGCTGCAGGTGTAATTTTGTGCAGCTTTCATTGCATTGAATGTCAAACATTGGCTGAGAGCGGTCAGCTGATGTTCTTAGCAAATGAATTGTCATTGGCTGTGGCTTTCAGTTTCTGTGGCTCTGCATAAGCCGGCACCATGTCACAAGCCCACCACGCAGCATTGGAGCTGGGGCCAAATAAAGGGCCAAACCATTGCAATATGGGTCAGGGTACTACTTGTATCATAACCATTTTAACAAGCTGTAGTGGTTATAATGATTGCATTAACCCTTTTAATAAAAAAAGTAAAAAAATAAAATGATCTTCCCATAATATCATCTTATCTGCTGACTATTCTTCAACTTCTCATCAAATTAAAGTACTATCATAGAGAATCCCTGTGGATGAGAAACACATGTGTATCGAGTGCCATGCTTGTCCAATCAAAAGCACCCTACTGAATTCAATGCTTTCCTATGAGCAGCATTAGATGACATTCAATATCATTAAGGATATTGAACATTGAGTGAAACTTGTAGTAGCAGAAACACCTTCTAGTGACTGTGGGGTTTATATTGCAGGGTTAAAAATAGAGAGCCACTGCACAAGATCACTTAACTGAGATGAAGGGAATCTGGGTGCCGTTACTGGTCCTTTAATAAAACAGAACAGGAAAAGAACCATTGAGAACTTGCAGTAGAACTCTGCCTTGCAACAGTCACCAAGGAGAGTTTGACATGGGGTGATAGGCAAATATGACAAAGACAAAGAAACACCAGCATTCAGCATAAATGTTCTAAAGGTGGTTTAGTGAACCATCCAAAATTTAGGGTGAATGCTGGAGTCTCATAGTCTTTATCATAGTGGTGATTCATGGAAACAAGAAATAGGCTTTGGTATGGGCACCAAAAATAGGAATTTTCATCTTGGTGCCCGCACATTAATTGTACTTTGTAGACAAATGACGCTACATGATCAACTCAATGTGGCCACATGAGGCAAAGTTCAGCAGACAAGAAGTTAATACATTTTATATATAAATACATGTAAAGGATGTAGCCCCTAGTTGTGGGAGGAGTTACCTAGCCTATAAAATCACAGGTAAACCTCCTACCTGGGCCACTGCCAATCATTTGGTTCCATTTCCCTGATGACTAAGTCCCTTTCGGTTCTGTCTCCAATTGTGCCAAATTTCAACTGCATATCTGAATTCCACAGGAAAGTGCTTTCTCTGTTCCAGCTATATGCCTCTTTGGGCTTCAACAGACCAAGATTTAAGGTATTTTTCACAGCTGCCCACACAACTTATGTCATTGGAAGATCAGCTGAGCCGTGGCTAGCTCAGCCATTTCTCTACTTAGTGGTCATTCGGCCTTTGTGATTCGTAGTATTAATAAACTTTAACATTAATCCTAATCATGTCACTATTCTACAGTACTTAACTTGCAACCTTTTCTACAGAAATGCATTTCTTACTCCATGCAACCATATAAGACTATAATAAATTATTTATTGTATTCCTTATACAGCTCCATCATCAACACGACATAACAAAATGTTACCTGACCTTGTGATAGTTTATATTTGTCCATCCTTTGGTACACATTTGGAATTTTATTTGTCCACTTGAAACAATAGTGGCATATCTACATTCAGCTCTCAGCCAAGAGGGTATGGTATTTCAAGCTAGCCCTACATTATCTAATTATGCACCTGTCTACATACATAGCCCCTCATCAATAAGAAACTATAATCTGCCTTCATATCACCAAAACCCGCACAGCATCTCCCTTCATTCAGCCTCAGGACATATATAATTTATCTTCGTTCTTCGTTCCTTTTTTTTAAAGATATTATGAAATATGGATCAAGCTTTCTTCACCAAGTTATAAATACATACACGTGTCATTTCTTTTCAGCCCTCCCTCCAATAAACTAAACCACCACTACCATTAATCTGCAACCCTGTGTCCTTATTTGTAATACAACATAACAGCTGTGAACACCTTATCCAATCATACAGTCTCTCTATTGGTAAGGATTTGGCCCACAAATTGGCCACAAGACATGCTTACCTTCTACGTACATCTTGCCCTCATCTGGCAATTAACAGTCTATCAATTATAATCAGGCCTTCATTTGGTCTCAATGCATACACCAGTTATCTCCATATGACTATACATCCTATACATAGGTTAGTTTTTCAGCCGACCATGTTTGGCCTACACAAGACCGCAATGTTCAGTGGCCCCCACCCAATGGTCCAAATCATGGCACAAGCTAGAAAACTAGTTCCTTTCTGACATACTCTTAGCAAGTAGGAGTTGTATTTAAAAAATCCATTCTCATACACCTTCTAACATATATTTATTTTCATACTATGTCACATGTCTATAAACAAGGTGATGAATTGTCTCTCCAAAGCACTCTTGCTGGACCTGGC
Organism: Pelobates fuscus; assembly: GCF_036172605.1. Classification (NCBI taxonomy): domain Eukaryota; kingdom Metazoa; phylum Chordata; class Amphibia; order Anura; family Pelobatidae; genus Pelobates; species Pelobates fuscus. The sequence continues at coordinate 298,587,341 of NC_086317.1, read as the reverse complement.
AGCCCTGTTAGACCTAGTTTTTCACAAGGGTGTCATACTGGAATCATCACACTCGCTACAGGCACTCTAGAATGCAAAAATCTACAATCAGCCGTGCACGACCCTCTCACAGTAGATGTATTACTGCAGAAAGCAATCAATGCTGGATTCATGCAGGGTCCTTTCAATTATTCTTCCTTTTCAATGTGGCAAACCAATCCTATTGGCACAGCCTCAGGTAAATGTAATAATACATAAATGATTATCAAAGACTTATCGGCTCTGCAGTCAGTGGCACACCCAGCATCAATTTCCTAATACCTTCAGAAGAATTTTCTCTCCAATATACAACTGTGGACAATGCCATTCATCCAATTTGATTTAGCTAAAGAAATTTAGGTGACTATAGTGTTCCTTTAAAGCAGCATGGTTCAGTAACAGACATTTCTAATGCCTCCAAGCTTCTCCTAAACCACCCATCTTCATGGCTCTTACATGGTTTGAAATGGAGCAAAAAATACTTTTTCACAACCAGACTAACATTCAGGGCCAAAAGTAGCCTAAACCTTTCAACATTTTTGCAGAAACTCTCTATTGGCTTCCTCTTAATATTACAAGATGTCCACATTCATTATCTTGATGATTTCTTATTGATATAACTAGGTAACACCCTACCACAATGCATACATAGCCAATGCTCTGTTTTCAACATTAAGGGTGCCCTTATCAGATGGACAAAGGTCCAATTACTAACCTTGTTTTCTTAGGCATCCAACTAGATCACTATCTTATGAAATCCAGTATCCTGACATAAAAAAACTGAGAATTTAGGAGGAATAAAACAAGTTTCTATCACAAGGTACCTGCTCACGCAGAGACCTACATTCTCTCCTAGGTACTCTGAATGATGTGATGCATATAATCCCTCAAGGCAGATCATTTATCTTTAGACTTCTATGCCTTCTACCAAACCTTCCTGATGACAACAGCATAGTCACCCTAGATTTACAAGCTGAAGCCAACTTAAATACGTTCTATTTAAGGCATTCACAATATACACTTTGTATTTATTTCTAGCATGTTGGTTATATATTAATGTAATTCCATGTCAGAAAAGTTAACAAACTTCGACAAGTTTACTGTATTCACACTAATACTAAACACTAAAACAATCTAAGCATTATTCTCTCACAAGTTAAAATATATGGTAAAGAAACATACACATATAAGTGCATTTTAGCTATTTTGTAGATCTACCTTAGATATCCTATAAAGAATGCAGAAACCAAGAATATACAGAAGGCTGATAACAGAGCTATGAATCATACCAGACTGGTTTCAGAATCAACTTGTCTCAGAAGCAAGCCGCCCACTATTTCAAACAAGTTAACAATAAAAGTGTCAAAACAGTAAAATATATTCATGAAAGCAAAACCAACAGATTACAATGTATTAGAAAATGACTTTTTGAAAAGGAGAATTGCCATTCATTAAAATAGACTTTGGAATTCTGTGTCTCATTAAAAAGTATCTTAGTAAACTGCTATTATTTTTTTTGTATCATTTTCAGCATTTAATTCACCTTTGTTATTTTTTGGGAGATATTAAAGTAATTTTTTATTATTAATTTTATTTGAGCAAAATGCTGATATGTGCCTTGCGTCTTTGTTGTGTCTGTACACATACATATACAAGCAATTAGAAATGATCTGACTGACAGTGAAAGAAGTTTGAGATAAAAAGGTTTTGCCCTACTTTTTAGTCTAGTGTGAGCACATAGGAAACTGCTGCTTGATAGATCTAGGTATTCACATAATGACAGCAGTGGAACTAATGTAGAGAGGGCCTTGGTTCAATGAATGGATGTGGTCCCCCATCGAGTGCCAGAGTGGCAAAAAGTAAATGCTCAACTGTTGTACAACTCCCACAATGGTTTGCCAGCTGGCAGGGTTTTATCCATCTCTGCTGAGTTGTATTTGTGAGCAGTGTTTGTTCTTTCGAATGTAAGGTTGTTTTTGTATGGAGTCTGGGTGTGAATGAATGAGTGAATTTGTATGGACTGTTACCATCTGAAGGCAGGGGTGTGTTTGCATATAGAGTTAGTGTTGAATGCAGGTGTATGATTATATGTAGTTTTGTATTTGACTGCAGGATGTATTTGTGTATAGTGTTGGCGTTTGAATGCCTGGATGTGTGGACACATACACTGATACACATATACACTGATACACACATATTGACACAGCTACACATATACACTACCCAGAGCCGGGGCAAGGATTTTGCTAAATAAAATTTGCTGCACCCCCCCCCCCCCGATGTGACATCACAATGCCCCACCCATATGACCTGCTATATTAACTAACGCCAGTACTGCACACAGTGTGTGTTTACATTAAAAAGCCTGCAGGGAATGGCTATAGACACCGGGAATGGCTATAGACACTTCATGAAGCTGCAGTGGTTCTGGCGACTATAGTGTCCCTTTAATGTGAGGTAAATTAGAGATTAGTGTCACTAATAATATACTAGATTGCCTAATTACAACCAGATGAGGATGATGATGGGCTCTGGCTGCAGTTTGGCTCCTCTTGTCTGGTGTAGAACAGGATCTCTGGAGGCTGTTTGTAACTGTGGTCACAAAATTCAATGTTCTGGGAGAACGGGAAGCAGCTCTATTTTTGGGGCCCCTTTCACAGCTCAAGGTCTGGGCCCCCAGGGGCTGACGGTGAGTATGCCCATAAGTCCACTTATATGTTCCACCCATGAGTTCGCTCACAGGGAGTGGAGTGTGTAGGGGATGTGTTATGTGTTATGTGTTATTGCAGAGGATCTAATGTGTGTGCTTATGGAATGTAATGTATAGGAATACCAGTTTGTGTAGGTGATGCAGTGTGTGTTTGTGTATAAGGGATGCATTGTGTGAATCTGTGTTTGTATGCATAACGGATGCAAGGTGTGTGTCTGTAAGTGTGTGCATTGGGTGTGTGTAAGAAATGCAATGTGTTTCTGTGTGTATGTAAGAGAAGCAGTGTGTGTGTTTGCATGTGTGTGTAAGGGATGCATTGTGTCTTTCTGTGTATGTGTGCAAAGGATGCATTGTCTTTGTGTGTAAGGGTTGCATTATGTGTGTGTGTGTAATGGATGCATTGTGTGTTTCTCTGTGTGTACGGGGAGCATGTTGTGTTTCTGTGTGTGTAGGGATGCATTGTGTGTTTCTGTGTATGTATAGGGATGCATTGTGTGTGTGTGTGTATGTGGGTGAGTGTGATAAAATTATTTTATGTGCATTTTCTTTTTTTTTGGGTAGTGGGGAGGGGGCAGGGCACCTTAAAATCCCACGCCTATAGGGATTTGAAATGTAAATCCAATCCTGTAACCTTATAACCATTATGAATAAATTAGTAATAATCTTCCACTATGTGAGATTGTGTAATATTTTGTACATTCCACCAATAACACAAGTAACGTTCCATTATTTTACATTTCTTCATTGCATTCAAAAGTATTTTGTGACTTATCTCTTTTTAATGCTGGTTTTAATGACTACATGGAAATAAGCTGTTTGGAAGACAAAGTGCCCATACCTTTACAATTATATTATGGACTTAGTTTTTTTTTTTTTTTTTGCATTAATTTGTCACTTTTTAATTTAACTGCAGACCGACACTGCCATGTTCTTTAATTCTTCTAACTATATTATAAGTGGATTGAATGATGGAACAACACAATTCTACAAAATTAATAGACAACATTATTTCTACAAACTGCATTCTCTGTTGTAATGTATTTATGATCTCTGCTATGCATTTAATTAAGTGAACATGGACATATTATGTTTATGTTTATTATATTAAAACAGACCTAGGAAGACCTTCTGAAGAAGTTGATAATTGCTTTTGGTATTTTTAGTTTTTCATAATGAGATACTGCTATAAAATAGATTACTGTTCCAAGGGATACTTATCAATCCATATTTCTGACTAGAGTATATTTTTTCCTTTGTTTTGGAGATTATATTTTTTCTAGATTCTATAAAATTACTTGGATCTTGACCGTAAATTTAGCTTTTAAAATAAATGTTGTTGAAACTGAAAATGATACCCTTGATGCCCTGCAGAACTTACATAGATAGCAGGATATGTCTTTCTATGAAAAGGTACACAGTATCACGAAATAACTTTGGAGACAAATAGTCTCTTTCCACTGAACTCACACTTAAATGGAAACTATTAGCACCAAACCAGCTTTATATTAATGAAGAAGTTTTAGTGTATAGATCAGGGGGTCCGTAACCTATGGCATGCCTGGCACTCAAGGTGTCTTTCCATGATATTTAGGGCTGCAATAGTCATACATGCTGTGGCCTATCAGGAGTCTCAGTGGGACTTCAAATATCTGATAATGCAACCCGAGCGGATACTGCAGGTGGTGAGGGATCCGCATATTGTACAATATAACACCCCACATACACCCAAATACTACATTACAAAGCAATGCAGCACCCAGAAATAACAAGCACCATACGGCAACATACAAACCTCAATTTAAAACAAAATTGGACCGGCACGTTTGAGGACTTCAAGAGCTTGTTTTGGCACAGTACTACTGTTGTCTACCCCTGTTATAGATAATGCCCCTATGCTATTCAACTCTCTGCTGTTCAGGTGATAAATCAGTTTGCTAAAGCAACCCTGGCTCATTTTTTTTTTTTTTTTTTTTTTTAAATTCTTTATTTTTGAAGTGCGCACAGTGATAACAATTGCTAACTGGCTCATTTTTAATCAGATCTCACTCCACAGTGTGTTTCCTTCAGAAGTTTCTATCTTCTGCTCTTTTAATTGTACTTTAATTACAAACAAGATGCTGCAGTTAGCTCTAACAGGCAATAACGGATCAGGAGTTAAGAATTTCTAAATTAAATTCCCTGTGTTCTAAAGGACTTTCAGGAAAAGTGTAAGCAGAGGAACTGTGGCTATGGCTGCATAAACAAAGTGATTTAAGTCTTAACTTTCAGATAATTAAACAGTTTGACTGCATGTGCATAACCTATACAACAAACCCACCCATTTGCGTTGTTTTGGTGCCTAGAGTATCCCTTTAAGTGTCTAAACCAGTATTTTATACCATGTTTACTTGTGGTTATTCACTACAGTCTGGATATTTATCAAGATTACAAAACAATGAAAGGGGGGTGCTAAAAAAAATTTTCTGTGTGTTTGGAGTGATCCAAATTCAAACCCCCAAGAATTAAAACAGACAGCCCAGATAGTATTAGCACTGCACTGCTTCCCTGTACTTACTCAGAAGATGAAGCAATACACAGATTATGCTGGACACAGAAGGACACAGTGATGCTGACAGTTCTCCTCTCTAGAGGACACAATGTGACTGGTGGCCTCCCTTGTGCACTTGGTGAGCTTGTGTGAGAGGTCATGTCATGGTCACTGAAGCTTTTACTCATAGAGCAGGATGACACCAGCAGACACTACAACAGTGGCGAGCAGGTACACTGCAATACCTGTGATGTGGCAAAGCTTTGGCTCACATGTCATTAGAGAAGCCTTTGCGTGCTCCTTATTGCACGTGTTCCATAGGTTCCCCACATACAAATTAATTATATTGATTAATTTGTCCTTGGTCCTCAAGAAAATCCTTTTCTCCATCAGATTAATCTGAAGATTGACAACCAAAAGCTGACAGCTGTTTATCCATGTTTAATAATTACAGTTAAAAGTTATTACGTTATTACTCTACATTCACAGGTTCATAGAGCCTTTCCACTCAACATGAAGAGTGAATAAAACAGATAATCATATGCATTCCTATTAGAGTTTTTGCAATTTACTATTAAATTCCTAAAAAAAAAAAAAAAAACAGCATGAAATACGGATAATTCAGTTACAATACGAGCATTTATATTTGGTTATTTTAGTATGTTGCTTAGCTATATTTATGTTGTTGCTTTTTGTTTATTAACAGTTTTAATAATAGCTTTCAAATATGTTGTTCCGCTTACTAAATTTCAATTAAATGTTTTACTTGGTTCCAAATAAAATATCTCTTGCTATAAGACTTGTTATAAATCTGGTGAAATATGTAAAAGCTATTCAGATTAGACAACAATCTTCCTTTTTCAGATAATACTGAGTGAAGATTCTCAGCATTGCATCAATGTAAAAGCTTACACTACTGGAAATAAATTTGAAGATGAGCCATTTAATGTGTCTACTTAATTGAGAGAAAAAGAAAGGTTTGCAAAGCAGAACATTTGCTAATCTGAATAAACATTAAAATGACAGAAACACAGGAAACATATGATACAAGATCTTTCACTGAGACTCTTTACAAACTGTTTTCGATGGACATTTTCACAATGTGTGCTTTGAATTTTATGGAATGAAACATGCCACACTTTCTTTATGGTAGCAATAAAGCCAAGGATTTTTGAATGAAGTTAAATTATTATTATTATTATTGTATTATGTATATAGCGCCAGCAAATTCTGTAGCGCTGTACAATGGGATGGTTTGTTTTAACTAAACAATGCTCATAGTGTACATGAAAAACATAAAAACAAGTTTTGCTATAATAGTGTAAGCAAGCCTCAAAAATAAAGTCTAGAGAATTTATCTTCACTGAGATAGCTAAACTATCTAACAGAGTTCACATACAGAGTAACAGAAAACAGTAGGCATTAATAATAACAGAATGCAGTTTAGAACAAGAGAGTTTCATTTAACCATACGGGTCTGAACCCCTCAAAGGTAAACTGTATTGATCGGTATCAAAAGATGCATTTATATATTTATATACTACATGTTTAATAGTCAATACATCGTTAAACACAGGTGTTGAGCACAGACTGCTGAGTCCATATACACACACAGACTGCTGAGTCCATACACACACACACACACACACAGACTGCTGAGTCCATACACACACACACAGACTGCTGAGTCCATACACACACACACAGACTGCTGAGTCCATACACACACACACAGACTGCTGAGTCCATACACACACACACACACAGACTGATGAGTCCATACACACACACACACACACACAGGTTGCTGAGTCCATACACACACAGACAGACTGCTATGTCCATACACACACACACACACACACAGACTGCTGAATCCATACACACACAGACACACACACACACACAGACTGCTGAGTCCATACACACACACACACACACACACAGACACACCGAGACTGCTGAGTCCATACACACACACACAGACTGCTATGTCCATACACACACACATCAAGCCTACCTGTCACTGGAGACTGTTGCTGGGGGTCAGACAGCCATCTTCTGGAGCAGCAAGGCCTGCTGCTTTACGGCGCGGGCGGGGCTTATGTGCAGGAGGCGGGGCTTGGTTTCAGGGCGGGGCCTGTGCTGAGGAAGCCTGTCAGTGCAGCATCTCTGCACAAACAGCACCCAGTGCTCCACCTCCTCTTTGGCCAGACTGCCGTGCATTCCCTCGGGCTGTCACAGACTGTTACAGCCCGAGGGAATATAATTGAAGAGCATGGCCAGCAGGCTGCTGGCATTTGGGGGGGGCCCAAGGGCGGGCACAGCACGATATAGGGGGGGGCATGCCCCCCTCTGACTCCCCTCACCTAGCGACGCCACTGTAGCTGAGGGCTTGGAGATTGAAAAGAGGATCGTAAAAGCTGTTTACCAGATAGGTTCGTAAACACTATGCTCAAATCCATAAAACTCATCCCTTCTAACAAATATTATAACATATGGAAAACATTCTGTGAGTGAGCAAAATATTGCTCTCCTAGACATATTGGAATGTCTTCAAAATAGGCTATAGAAAGAGTTTTGGCTAAATACAAATGTTACCCAAATATTTTCCAACGGTACGGCTTGGAAATTTGCTTTCTTTGTTAAAATTTGACTTATTAAAAAGTAATTGTTTTCATTTTTTCTACAGATAAGGAAATTTACATTTGAGTGTACTATTTAAAGACCTAAGCAATATGTAGATATATTTACTTTTAGAACATGCCTTGCAAATAAGATGCAAAAGTAAATATGTAATAAAATATATAAAATAAATATAAATATATAAAAACTAACTCTCTCTTATATTTTCCAAATCTATTGATACAGCCTCATTTTTCTATCATATTCTACTTATAAATGCAAGATTTTTGGTATTATCACGTTGTCTGTCCCACGTTTTCTTTAAAGCGTCCATTATTTGTTAGAATGCTATTTCGCAACTATAAATCTTACTGCAGAAAAAAAAGTGTATTAAAAAACACCAACTTTATAAGGAAAATGTAAATGTACATGTGCATGTCAAATTTGCGGGCCACAATGACTATCTTTGCGGCCCACCTGCCCTGTGGCCGCTTTGAGTTCTGGCTGCAACTGATTCTTGTCTTTGCTCCCACGGCCGATCGCGTGCTCCTGTAGCCACAAGAGCGCAGAGTGGCTGTCTGTCTGGCCTGCTTGAGCAGAGAAGAGCAGGGCTGGAACTGGAGAAGAAGAGGGGCTTGGGGGACCTTTCTGTGTTGTGTTTTAAATTGGGGAGGGGCGCCAGTGTATTTATTTGGGTGAGGGAGAAGGGGAAGGGAGCAGTGTATTAAATTGGGTGTATTAGTGGTGAAGGGGGGCAGTGTATTAAAGTGGGGAGGGAGGGGGCAGTGTATTACATTTGGGGAGGGATGGTAGTGTATTAAATAAGAGTGGTGGGAGTAGGGGCAGTGTATTCAATTAGAGTGGCGGGAGTAGGGACAGTGTATTTAATTAGAGTGAAGGGAGGAGGGGTAGTGTATTAGATAAAGGAGCAGGGTATTAGATTGGGTGGAGGGGCAGTGTATTAGAGTAGAGGAAGAGGGGGCAGTGTATTGGATTTGGGGGCAATGTATTAGATTTGTGGGCAGTATATTAGATTAGGTCTGCATAGAGGCGCTGAACACTCTCCATGGAGATGCTGAATGGCTGCACAGCTTTTTGCCACACATGCACAATAGCCTCCCAATGCTGTCCTATGGTACATCATTGGATTGGCTGAGATCATCAAGTTTGATGATCTCAGTCAAAGTGCAGAACCCACTCATAGGACTTCAAAATCAACAAGATAACATAATGTGTTTATTTACAGATGGGCAACAGCATACATTCATCATTTCAGTCCCATTACCAAACTTATCTTAATATGTCAAGGTAGATGGACTGAAACTTTGGCTCTATGCAAATGCATGTCTCCTTAAAATAAATTTACTCTTTTGTTTACTTTGAAGCCCTATGAGCATGAGGACGTCCAGTGTTAGGCAACTTTGTTTATACTGTACTTTTCTAAAAAAATCTAAGTTTATATGAAAACAGAATTTTTTGTTTTTTTGCGGCCCACATAAACTTAAACCTTGTTTATTTGACCCGTGTTAGCCATTGATTTTGACATACTTGATGTACAGAGTTATTTGCTAAAATTCCAAGTAAATTCAATGTGAATTTTGAATGTTATTCCACTGACAGCATAGCTCACTGATATTTTTTCCAGTTCAGAAATTGTGACTTTATATTTGAAATTCACTCTGAATTCACTTTCAATTCTCCTTTTAGTGAATAACCCTGAATATCTGTCGTAAGAATCTCCAGATATTTTTAATATGTATTGCATTATAGTAATGTTTCTTTGAAATGTTCTAGTGTATAAAGCTGGATGCTATATTTTACATAGGTAACACCACAATTGTTAGTGGTGAACATACTACACAAGATAATTCCAGAGAAATGGATGGACACAGAAGAATTGTGGTCAGGAGGTGGAGGTGAGCATCACAAGAATGAGATATCAAGGTTGGCAAATATTCTGTTCAACAGAGCTGCCCTATGAATTGATTTAATTGCTGTCTAGAGAGAAATTAAATACTATTCCTTTGAGCCAATATATTACTATTATTATTATTATTATTTTATTATCAGATTCCGTAGCGCTGTACAATATATAATTTTTTTTACATGCCAAGTCCCTTCTGGCATAATTATAAATATTATAAACTGAAAAAGCTGCAAAGAAAACAAGATCAAACTAATAATTATTATAAAAATAATAGTCATGCAAGCAAAATGTCAAACCTCTCACATCTAGTTCGTCAGTCTCTTTATTCCAATCCTGAAACTTAATGCACGCCTCTTGTATTTTAAACACACCAAAGCAGTTCTTGAACTTGTTTATTGTGAGTATGCAGGTCATCGAAAATAATCAATAAAGGCAATATCAAAGTCAAAGCGAATCATAGATTTTTAAAAACTTTTTTTTCCTCTTTTCTTACCTGTAACTGTGGATGAGTGCATTAAAAGCCAATCCATCAGACCAACTGCTGGTGAAATTGATAACGTTGACCTGTGGATAATTGCGAGTTGATTGTCGAACCCAGCTCAGTAAGATCTTTTCACTATTCGTCTGCTGCAAGTCAGCCATGATGCCTTTCATTACATCCTTCACCTGAATGAGACATACCATCATTAATTGATAGCAGTACTAAGCAAGATAAATGCTTCATTCATAGTACCAACAATTCATGTTCAATTTATAACAAGTAATATTCATTTTATGGTTTTGTATGTTTAGTTATTTAGTGATTGCCAAAATAGCAAATACAAGAAAAACTCCTGCATTAAATAATAAAGTCACTGATTTAAACATCATACATTTCAGAATATGTTATGTATTATCTATATTGCTCAGTTTTCCAAAACTGAGCAATATAGATAATACAGGATTCAAAAACAAAACCAAAAATACCAAACTAGAAATCTTGTTCCAATTGGATCATAACCTGAACAGTGATGTAAAAATCTGTGTTTTCATTACATATCGTTACAAGAAACTTACAGAAACTTACATCTAAAATGATTATTCTTTCTGTTCTCATGTGCAAGTTCAACATAGCATTCTGGAAGGGATGGGGAAACATGGCATCTCACACCTGAGCTAACACTTATTAGAGAGAGTATGAGGAATACAATATATATTCAATAAGATAAAAGATACCACACTCTCCATGTTCTCAGGGTGCAACCAAGCCTCACTTTGTCAATTTGAAGTATAAACAATGGTCCATGCACTCAAGGTAAGCTCAGACATTGGTAGATTTAGTGGAGCAAAATCAGCAAAGTTTTGAAGCTGTCAGCATGTTTGTCCAGTTACAGAGATCCTTATATGGTCAAAACTTTGCTGATTTTGCTCCAGTAAATCCACCAATTTCCGAGTTTACCTTGGACCATGATATTCAAACCAAAAATATCTGCATCTTTGTTCAATGTTTTAAAATCTTAAACTGCACAATTGATGACATCACAAAATGCATCCAAAAACATATTGCACAGTATATTTGACATGTGTCTCATTCTCTATTGCATCTCTCCCATCATGTCAAAAAATATTGCCAACAATATATGAGTATAATTGCCATTATTCTCATGCAGGCCATCAAAATATGTGTCTGTGCTACTTTAAACTAAAAAGTAGGCACGTGTATGAATGCATAACCATTACCCTGTATCTAACCCTAATTTAAGAAAAATACTTAATTAATAACTTTAGATATGTGTATTTATGTAAAAAAAAAAAACATAAAAAGAGTAGAGTGGGTTATAAAGAAGAAATATGTATTTACCTGCCAATGGAGAATTATGCTCCAAATCAATCCAAGGGTCAGCTTGTGATTCCCATCCACAATGTCAGCACTGCCGATATTCACCAAATCCACCTGTTGGGGAAAAACGCACCTCATCTGAGTTATTTTAACACAATGCCGAGAATGGAACAAAACTTGTACTGGCTTACTGCCAAAAGGTAAAACATAGTGTATATTTAGCAATGTTTCAGCAGAAGTAATTTGCTTTTTAAGTAAATTGCTCAGTTTACCCTCCAGCCTTATTTATTTATACACTATTACTAGAACAGTTGCTTACATATTTGAATATTTATTTGAAAATAATTGTGTTTCTAAGTCTACAAATTGAAATTGAAACATTTGACCTGGGCTTAGCTCAATGAAGAGAGTTTCCTGCAGAAAGGTCATATTATTATTATTATTAATAATATTTATGAAGCACCAACACATTCCGCAGCACTGTACAATGGGTGGACTAACAGACACGTATTTGTAACCAGATGAGTTGGACACACAGGAACCGATGGAGTGAGGGCCCTGCTCAATGAACTTACGTGGTAGAGGGAGTGGGGTATAGTGACACAAAAGGTAAGGGTAGGGTAGAAAAGTAGGTTGCTAGGATACTATTCACTGAGAGCTTAATGTTTTGTTTTGATTACAATTGCAGGAGAGGAATCAGGGTGCGGGCAGGAAGGCTGTTCACAGTTTAATTGAACTGACACATATGGCCTTTGTTTGAAAGGAACATTATTAGCAATGCCAGACTATGCAATAAACCCATTGACAAACTCAGTTCCTTACATATCACAGTTGCTAATAGATCCAATTAGTAAATTTCAATTCAAATCTTTACAATTGCTTTTTGGAGTGTAGTGGTGTAACCTAATGAGTAAAACTTACCTAACTTTCATTTGGGATTTATCAGAATCAAAAAATCAATTTTTTTTAAAAGCAGATTTTTTTTTACAAATGTTTTAAGTCCTATATATCTTTAGAAATCCTGTCTGAAATAAGATTAAGCCTGAAAACAAATATTGAAGCTGCTTTTCTTGTCTGTCAGAATCCTGCACGTCTTAAATGGCCATCTATTCATGTTTTAATGAGTCACCATATTGGCAAGTTTGAAATATGACAAATGTGCTTTAATGTTTATGTGGTCCTCATTTTCTACAGCCTACATGCTTAAAAGTGACATTTTGCACTTTAATTATATTATTATAGAAATATTCTGTATTGTTTGAGCACATAAACTTTTATAGCCATAGTCTAATTTCATAACAAAATGGATTTGCTTATTTTGTTAAAGGACTTCATCTACTGTTGAAGTATATAAAGAACATTGATTGATGTCTCCAACATAACTTGTGAAGTTGTTAACAAATGTCACCAAACTGTCAGGATTACTATAGTCAATGCTAGGAGTGTTATATATGCTATTTGCCACTTATGTAGGCAATTGGAAATAATTTGTAAATGTCAAAAAGAAATGATTATAGATGAGCTATATTAGAGAACATTTCCTATTCATCATTCTAATGTACTATGAAAATGTGGTGTCAAAATATAAATGAGTGATATCATAACAATAAGGGCATTTTCATAAATATATTGCCAATTCCTGTAATAATGAATCCTGGGGATGATCTGAAGCAGTCATTCTGCCTTTTGATTCATTGTAGCCACTTTCAGTACAATGTGGAGGATAAACATGACAATATATTTCATAACTATAAGCAACGTCACATGTAATAGATAGACATCATAATAAAGCTTACATTTAACTAAAGCATGCACTTTTATGTTTGTTGCAGTAAATTATAGAAACACAAGCCAGTAAACAGTAAAATATAAAATAATAATTTAAATTATTTATTTTTAATTCAATACTAATTTAATGATTTAAAGGCACACTATAGGCACCCAGACAACTTCAGCTCATTGAAGCAGCCTGGGTGCAGTGTCCCAGACCCCTTAACACTGCTAATGTAATTGTTGCATTTTTTTTCATAAACTGCAATAATTACATTGCCAGGTTAACTCCACCTCTAGTGGTTGACTAACAGAGATGAGGACACCCGGCATCACCCAAAACACTAAACCTAAAGTCCAAATGTGATCATGGAGATTGCCACGCATGCGTATTAGTTCCTTCCCACCGGCTGATGCTGGCGAAGCAGAGGCGGAGCCTCGAAGCAGCACTAACGGACATCGGAGCTGGAATAAGGTAAGTGACAGATGAGTTTTTTTATTCCTTTTATGCACCACAAGGGAGGGTGTGGCAGGGGTTGCCATGGGGCAGTGGGGGGGGGGGGGAGGGGTGCGAGGGAGGGGGACACTATAGAGAGCTATAGTGCTAGGAAAATAACTCTATAGCACTATAGTATCCATTTAATGGCCAACTTTAAATATTGGTGGTGTTTTTTTATTTACTCATAAGTAGTAGTGTATAATTAAATCTGAAAATAAATGCATTCTTTTCTAACTTACAGTTACCCCTGCATGACCTATTGGACTCTTCTATTTGCAGCCATATAATACATTTTAATAATAATGTATGGTATACAGTAATTATGGCTAGCTAACAAATGATACAAGGCTTATGTATGAAGAAAAACAGGCTTTTAGTCTAATAGCAATTACTTGTTTTAAATTGTATCACTTTGGTAAGAATATGCATGGCTGCATGCACATTAATGAGAAGAGAAAATGGAAGACTGGATTTAGAAAAACAGCCTTTGTCTTGGAATTAAATATAAACAAGTGTGATAATCTCACTTAATTTTAAGAAAAACACACAAAAAGCCCAAAGATTGTGCAGCGAAAACATATGAAGGCACCTCATTATCAGGCATACCAGATGTATGCTAACAACTCTGTGAATCTGCCAATATCCACCTAGTAATTAATAGCATTAGCAACTACAGAGCCAATATAATAAGAAATTCCAATAATAATGTTATAGTGATAAACCGAACGGTTCGCTGGCCAATAGTTCCTGGCGAACATAGCTTGTTCGCGTTCGCCACGGACGGCAAACATATGCGATGTTCGGTTCGCCCCCTATTCATCATCATTGAGTAAACTTTGACCCTGTACCTCACAGTCAGCAGACACATTCCAACCAATCAGCAGCAGACCCTCCCTCCCAGACCCTCCCACCTCCTAGACAGCATACAATTTAGATTAATTCTGAAGCTGCATTCTTTTTTTTTTTATTCTTTTTTTTTTTTAGACAGAAGTGTGTTATATTTGAGCATGCTAGGCTGAACGTGCGTATATCATGGCTAGTAGCACTGAGGGTATGAGTATATAGCAGTACATTGTTGTGAAAGATGGCTGTCATGTTTAGGGTGTAGCTTGCACGTTATCAACTGTGCATTTATATCAGCAGCTCCACCACTAGTTATAAATCAAGTGTGAGTCGCCCCATGAGATGAGACTAGTGAATAACATAATACATGAACCGTTAAGATGTTTAAATGCTTGCTACTTTACGATTAGTTAATGTGCAGAGAGCAGTTCATGTGATCAAAGGCATGGTGTGGAGGATCAGCTATAGTGGGACATGCTTGGCAGGCTGCTGTTTACTGCTTGTGCTCATCCGATCCCTTCTGGGCGCCAGGTGCAGACCCTGGGAGTCCCTGATACCTGGAACAACAAAGGCAAGTCTCTGGCTGAGTGCCGGGTTCGTGGCTTGAGGTGGTGGAAGCTTGTTTTGTCGGGTGGTCGGATCTGTCCCGGTGGTGCTTCACGTCCGGTGCGGGATTGTGGTGGCTTAAGGTGGAGGCGAGTGCTTGACGTGGGGCAGGCTCTGCATTTCTGTTTGTGCCTCCGGTCCCGTCTTCGACGCCTTTTGCATTGGTGAATTTTAATGGGGACTGCTTCGCTTAGCTGTGGTGGAGCTTGTTGGGGCTGTGGTGGAGCTTGTTGGGGCTTCCTGCTTGTTATTTGCTTCCAAAATTGATTAAAGAGTCTGTCCAGCTTAGACTCAATATCCTGCCATGCTTTTCTGGTACCAGGAGGACACGCGGCTGCCGCCATATTGGGAGAGTCACAGATGAGTATGTCAGCCTGGGTGGCTGTGCTCTGTGCGTCCATTAGCTCCAGACAGCCTCTCAGGGGGGGGCCGGGATAACCCACACTGGTCCGATGGGGGGGTAACGGAGCTCCTGCCGGGAAGTAGCTGCTCCTGGGCATCCCAGGATCGGGAGATCGGCCGCCTCTCCCGCCCGGTGAGCACCAGGCCACACTTGCCATGCGGAGGTAAGTAAGACTCTGTCGAGTTGCTTGCCGCTATTAAGCATGTTGGGTTGGTCAGGTAGGAGCAACATTGCTGGGTCATCCCCTTCTGGGGTGAAATTCGCTTGTTGATAGCTGCTTAAAGTGAGATATTGAGGGAGCTCACACGAAGTGCGTCTTTCCTCCATGACAGCTAGGCCCCGCACCCCGGAAGCTGCATTCTTAGTGAGAGGAGGGACAGTGTAGCTGCTGCTGATTTAATAGGGAAATCGATAGCTAGGCTAGTGTATTCAGTGTCCACTACAGCCCTGAAGGACTCATCTGATCTCTGCTGTAAGGACAGCACCCCAAAAAGCCCTTTTTAGGGCTAGAACATCAGTCTGCTTCTTGTTTTTTTTCCTGTGTAATCTAATTGCAGTTGCCTGCCTGCCAGCGTGTGTGTCAGGCTCACATCGTATACTGTGCCCACTTGCCCAGTGCCACCACTCATATCTGGCGTCACAATAGCTTGCATTTAAAAAAAATAAAACTTTTTTGACTGTAATATAATAGCAGTCAGTTTCCTTCACACGTGTGCGTTTCAGGGCCTGCCAGGGCACAGTGTCACACCAGTGCAACTCATATCTGGTGTAACAGTAGTGTACATTTAAAAAAAAAAATACAGGGGGCTTGTTGTCACCTTTCGGGGACCCTTGGTGTTGTACGTGGCTGGGTGGAGGAAGAGACCTTCAATGACATCAGTGAGGACAAGGAACGGGACATGGCTAGCTTGGTATCCAACCTTGTGCAAATGGGGAGTTTGCGGTTGTGTACATGGACTGTTTGCGGTTGTTTGCGGTGCGTTAAACGGGGAGTTTGGTCTGTCACTGTGAAGCGGGCGTAACCCTTACACTACCTGATCAATACAACATCATACCTGATGGTTTAAAGCCCGTTATTCCAAACAATTTAGGAATGTTAGGTGATTTTTGCCCTTTATGGATTAAAACCAGACTCTGCATCAACTATGTAATTTTCCATGGGAGTTTTGCCATGGATCCCCCTCCGGCACCACAGTCCAGGTGTTAGTCCCCTTGAAACAACTTTTCCATCACTATTGTGGCCAGAAAGAGTCCCTGTGGGTTTTAAAATTCGACTGCCTATTGAAGTCTAGGGCGGTTCGCCCGGTTCGCCCGTTCGCAAAAACATTTGCGGAAGTTCGCGAATGGAAAATTTTATGTTCGCGACATCACTAATAATGTATCAACCATTAATTATCTGGGGCACAATAAAACTTAAAAGCTCATATACCATTGAGTCTCCCTCTCATGCTTAAATAACTGTTTACATATTTTAAACAAAATTTTACTTTTTTCATGATCACACTAAATTGCTTCTATTAATTGGGTAATTGAATTTTATTTCTTCTGCAAGAGTTTACATCAATTTACATTTTACATTTATAGATTTTTTTTATTTTTAGCAATTATTGTATACATCATTATTGTCTTAAAGGGGAACTGCCAGTTACCAAGATATAGCTTACAATATATATTTGTGACATGTAAAAATAAAAGTATTAGGAATCCACCCCTCTTTCCATCTTAGCTCCCTGCGATGCATTGGTATAAGTTCAGTCCCTTGCACCTTGCAGTCAACATTGATTAAGCATACAGGAAAGAGGAGAAATTAAACAATGTTTTTATTTCATCTCTTCATTTGTAATATTGCCCTAACCTTGCTTTACTTGATCTAGGTTATGATGTGATCTGCTAAATCTTTAAAATACATTTAAAATAAAATGGAGCATCTCGATGAAAAATGTTAACATACATTATCAATAACTTGATGTTTTGTTTTCAGTCGTATAAATGCATGAGAAGTGACAGTTTCCATTTAAAGACAACATGGGCATAACGCAACTGGGGTTTTAATTTGAATAAACCATTTAAAATCATTTTAAAATGTATTTTTTGGAAAACAAAATTTTAAAATATAACATATTTTTCTATATTAGTACAACTCTACTTGAATTGAGACAAATGAGACAAAATAAAACTGATGCAAGGCATGATGGATCTTCCAGAAGGGTTAGAAACACTTGGGAATTTTTGGCAAGTGGTAGAAAATGGGTATTGCTCCAGGTGCAAATAAGATCAAATTCTGTTACCTTTCATAGTGAAAGCCTTAGCAGATATCTGGTTGAACAGTGTACTAAGTTATTAGCTATATACTTTTGATGGATCCAACTTAACCTGCGCTAAAATTTGGTATCACAGACTGCAGAAATCATGCGATCTTTGATGTCTTTTATATATCCTGGTATATATATGAAAGTCTCAACAAGAAAATAAAAAGTGTGCACACACAATTGGGGTATTCAATTGCTTAGTTATTTGCAAATGTTCACTCTCACATTAATGACTTTGTATTAAGTATTCCTTAATAGCAAACAGAATAATAAACAAAAAGAAAAGAAATATGATACATGTAGCTTGAATTGATAAAATCGTATTAGGCAGACAACAATGCACTTTTTATCTTAATGTAATATTCAAAGCAACATAAACAATTAATTATCTATTTTTTCATCATTTTTTGCCATATGACACTCAATACAGGAGAAAATAAGAGCAGTAAAAAAATAGGATTACATATATAAATATGCAAATATAATTAACATATAAATATAGTTTTTGTTTTTTTTACTGTTCCTCCAAATGGTGTGCTGCAATATATATATTATAATATATGAATAGTTAATACATTGCTAAACACAAATACACACACCAGTCAAGCCATACGACTTACATTTCCTACAGAAATCTCACTTTAACACTGCTCTCCTATGCAAGGGATTCTGGGTAGGCATATGCAAATTAGTTCAACAAAGAATCACATTTTTGCCTCATTCCATTTTAAACAAGGATTCCTTGGAGTATGTGTCTGCTGTATACAACAACTTTGAAACACAACTCGGGAACACTCCACTCCAGGAACTTTGCGATTTGTCCACGTTTCCGATTTATGGAATTCGGATGATCAACCAATCACTTAAAATACTGACAAATCGCGATTCCTTTGAAACCAAATGCCCAAGTCTAGACATTTGAGAATTCAAATATTTAATTGTTTTAGATTAAGTACAATACTTTAATCCATATTTCCCATGGCAGCATAAAATACGTTAGTCAAATTTTGGAAATTCTGCAAAATTACCCTTAAAGTATAAAGCATGTAAGTTGATATACTTTGAAAGATATATTTTGTGGAGTATTGATTAAATCCAAAGCAAGCAGAACAATTCAAACAAAGGTATTTAAAACCACTGACTTTTGAGTTTGACTGTCATGAGAATTCAATCTGCATAAAATGTACTTTTTGACCTTTTAAACAATGCAAAGCTTATGTTAATATTTCTGTATATATGCTCGATCAACAAATATGGACTTAAGGGTGCATCAACACTGTTGACCAATGCCTTTTCAGCCACCTTATCACTATGGTTATAATGAAATAAAACATTTGCAGTTTAAAATCGATTTGCTTTCACAATTAGACCATAGCACTTTTTAGAAATCCATGAATGTCCCAATGATTACTCACATTGTTTTTTTGCAAAACTTGCAGAGCTTTGTTTACATTGTTTATAGCATGAACCCTCGTGGAGCCTTTTTCTTTTACCTGAAAGAGAAAACATAAAGGATTGGTCAGTTATCAGCCATCATTCATTAACCACCACCAAGCAAGGTGTATTGGAAACAGTTATGGAAGATTAATATGACAATATTATATATATTGATATAATATATCTCAATTATCCTGCTTGTTAAGGTTCTAATTCTGATGATTAATTATGAGACAGTGTAATGCAAGTCATACAGAGAAGTCTTCTTTACGTCCAAACGCTACATTAAAGGATTCCCCAATTCCAAAACATCCACCAATTACAATCAATGATTATCCAATAATTTTATTTTGGAGATAAACACTGATTAAATATGTGCTTTTGGAGATCATGGTGTACTGATTTAAAAATCATAGAAAAGCGAGGCCACTCCTAAGATAGTATTGTTTAGTAAAAAAAAATGACATTGCTCTGAATCCTGTTCAGCACAATTGATACTGTTTGGCTGAACCTTGATAGCTGACATTTACATGTTGGCTGTGAATATTGGGGCTATTTTGCTTTATAACAATGTACCACTTGTTGCATACTGAATTAGGATAAACCCATAATGTGTTTGATATGAATTATGCATTCTACATCTTATTGGATAGACAGAACACCATGCACAAATTAATACTACTTCAGATCCACCCCATTTCTCTTTAAATTTGCCCCAAATAGAGCCTCCATGTCTTCCGTCTAACAGTGGTCCCAAAGCTGCTACCAGCTACGAAACGTGTGTCGTATGTTTATTTTCTTTTTTAACAGCATTTTCATATATGATAGCCTCCCAAAAGTAGAAGGACCAGAATTGATTTTGATTTGGTGATGTGGTTGATTGGAGACAGGGCAGTAATCTGGGGAATTTAATCGAAACAGCCAGTATTTATAGAGGAATATAGTTTTTCGTGGGACACAAAGGTATTTAAAAAGTGTTGATTGGACTGCAGTGATCCCTAAACCCGGATACCTAAAATGAAAATAAGCAATAGGACTTGTCCAGTAGGACTTCCTCACCATTTATGTCAGGTTAATGCTTGAGAATGTAGATATAATATGTAAATGGAATTATATAGTTCTGTGCAATATATCAGATTTCAATCTATTTTGGTTAAGCCTTACCTTTGGGGTCTGATTCATTTGTTAATGGCACAAAGAAAAGAATAACACATTTTTTTGTATTTGGTAACAAATTATATTGTCATAATGAATTTACCAATTAAAATGGTTACTGCCAACGAAAGAGATAGTATTTGAAACAGGCAATTACACTAACATTATAACATTTGCTCGAACAACTTAGATATTTTGTACTATGCAGCAAATTGCCAAATATCTTATATTTCATATGCATTAGTAGCTTTACCTCCTGGTTCAATCCAGGAATGTAATTGAGGGCTTTTCCTGCGTGATACAAATTATTAATAAAAAAGAAAGGGCTTTCATGTGTTAGGGGTGAATTCTTTAAGCAGAATTGAAACTTTTCCATAGATTTAAATGGAGAAAAAGCTATACCTGTCGTTAAAAGGAACCTGCAACGTCTTACCTTGGCCTCCTCTTCCCCACTGCAATCACAGAGAGAGGTCGACCAACACTTCTCCTCTACTGCTCTCCAGTTCATCCATGCCCCGCTGTTCACTGATTTGCCCTCCATACTATGCTGCTAGCACTGGCTAGGGAGTTTAGGATGTCAATAAAGCAGCATGATGGCTTCTCTGAGAAGGTTTGTTCTGCATGGGAAAGTGTTCCCAAACCCCTTAGTGGTCCTCCCTCTCCCCCAACCCTCTTTGTGGTCCTCCCTCTCTGCCCCTTCATAGTGGTCCTCCCTCTCCTCCCCCCTCTGCTTCCCCACCAGTGCCCCCCACCCTTCATTGTGGTCTTCCCCTCCCTCCCACCCTTCCTCCCTCCCCCACTCCCCCTTGGTGGTCCTCCCTCTCCCCCACCCCCTTAGTGTTATTCCCCTGCCTGGTGTGCCTCCTACCTCTTTGTAGCATGGCTGGGCAGGAGCTTCTCTTTCCTGTACCTCCTGTACTGCAGTACTGAGCCGCCCGGCCACGCTACATTGAGTAATTGGTAGGAGGGAGCACTGTGCACTTCTTTCTTGCTGGGTCACTCAAATTTGGAGCCCTCTGAGGATAGAGACACAGAGACACATGCAATACCATACCTAGCTCGGCACCATACCTAGCTCGGCACAACTACGATGTAGCATGGTTATTAGGATTTTCATTTTCCTGATCCATCATTGTCCCCTTCCCCCATTTGTGTACCACCTGCTCGATTTCCCATATATGAAATCCAGGGTTGCCAGATCCTAATATAGTTAGCAAGCTTCCCAAAGGATGAACACCGGAGTTCCTCTTAGGTACAGAAATACTACAGTTTAGCTAACCATTCCCTTAAACTGGTTGTCCTGATTGCTTTCACAAGCTAGCGATTACTGATTTAGCTGCAGTTAGCATAAAATACACAAGTGAGTTTTTAAGTTTAGCTAAACATGTATCCATGTGTAGGAGTAGCAGGGTATCCTTTTCAAGGCGTTTAAATATATTTATCTCCTAATCTATATATTTGGTAGCAAAACTGCTAACACAATGTATGGATGGAATGGAATGCTTGTTTTAAAGAGCTACATTTTTTGAGACACTACAGCTGCCCTTTCATAAAAATGAGATTGATTTAGGTGTAAACTGCATCCAAAGTAAATAAGACTGTTTCTAGTACAATTTACTTTACAAAGAAAGACACGGCTATTATTCTTGATAAAAATGAATATGCCCCCAGTGACTATTATCCCAGTGATCTTTCATTTAGTATAAATTAAACTGTTTCCAGTGATATTCAAATTATTTGGCATTAATGTTATGCATAGCAGTATAATCTGTATCAATATAAAATAATATGTAATTTATTGTTATTTAATAAAATTAAAACTGCTTCTAAAAAAGAAATCTGTATTTTACGATATTTGGAATGATATAAGTGTACTTTGTATCTTTATTAGAAACTGGAATTTACCCTATGTAATATGTATGTTTCATAGTCATTCAAATTTTGTCAGAGTAAACTATGTATTTAAAAGGAACTAAAATTCTCTTCTTTTAACATGAAGTACACTCAAAGTGTAGTCTGTATTTTTTCATGGGAATGAGAATGCCCCAATGGGATCTGTATATTTAATATAAATTAAAATGTTCCCAGTGTAATCTCAATTCGTGAATATGAAATAAACTAATTCTATTGTAATGTATATTCTTTAAAATGAAGGGAACTCCTTACAATATAATCTGTATTGTTTATTGTGGAAAAGATTGATGCAAAGAGTAATCTGTATCTTTAAAATAGATATATCTACTCCCATTATAATGTATTATTTGTTAAGCAATTGAACTTAGCTTCAGTGCTCTATAATGAAAGAGATCACCTTCTGATGCAATCTTTATTCTTTAGCATGAGTTTAATCTGCATCCACGGTAGTTCTTAAAAGTCAAGATAGATCTTTTGGTGCCCTAACGACATTTATATTGAATTGATAGGGGTTTTAAAAAGTTCTACAGTGAAGTTCAAGGTCAAGAAGGTTTTCATCAAAAACTGGAAATGTTCAACAAAGGATAATCATCTTTAAAAGCAGTATAAATATAAAAAGGGCACAGTAAACGAGTGGATTTAAATTAAATCAGATAAATGTAGAAACAAAAGATGAATAAAGGAATGTGGAATTGTGGAGGTAAGATACTTTATGAAAAACAGATTAAAACAAATGAATATTTAATTTTAGAATTGTCTGTAATATAATGAAAAAGTTCAGTTTACAGTGAGGGGAAAAAAGTATTTGATCCCCTGCTGATTTTAATCATTTGCCCACTGACAAAGAAATGATCAGTCTATATTTTTAATGGTAGGTGTACTTAAAAAGTGAGAGACAATTAAAAAAAATAATCCAGAAAAACGCATGTCAAAAAAGTTTTACATTGATTTGCATGTCAATAAGTAAAATAGGTATTTGATCCCCTATCAATCAGCAAGATTTCTGGCTCCCAGGTATCTTTTATACAGGTAATGACCTTAGATTAGGAGCACTCTCTTAAAATACACCTTTCCACAGAAGCAATCAATAAGATTCAAAACTCTCCACCATGGCCAAGACCAAAGTGCTGTCCAAGGACATTAGGGACAAGATTGTAAACCTACACAAGGCTGAAATGGGCTACAAGACCATCGCCAAGCAACTTGGGGAGAAACTGACAACAGTTAGTGCGATTATTCGCTATTGGAAGAAACACAAAATAACTGTCAATTTCTCTCGGTCTGGAGCTCCATGCAAGATCTCACCTCATGGAGTTTCAAAGATCAATAGAACGGTGAGGAATCAGCCCAGATCTTGTTAATGATTTCAAAGCAGCTGGGACCACAGTCACCAAGAAAACAATTGGTAACACACTATACCATGAAGGACTGAAATCCTGCAGCGCCTGTAAGGTCCCCCTGCTCAAGAAAACACATGTACAGGCCCGTCTGAAGTTTGCTAATGAACATCTCAATTAATCAGATAAATGTAGAAACAAAAGATGAATCAAGGAATGTGCATATGTGGAGGTAAGCTACTTTATGAAAAACAGATTAAAACAAATTAATATTTAATTTTAGAAGTGTCTGTAATATAATGAAAAAGTTCAGTTTACAGTGAGGGAAAATAATTATTTGGTCCCCTGCTGATTGTGAACGTTTGCCCACTGACAAAGAAATGATCAGGATACATCTAATGGTAGGTGTATTTTAACAGTGTGAGACAGAATAACAAAAAAAATACAGAAAAACGCATGTCAAAAAAGTTATAAATTGATTTGTATGTCAATGAGTGAAATAAGTATATGACCCCTTCGACTTAGTACTTGTAACTCTTCTTGGCAATCACAGAGGTCAAACGCTTCTTGTAGTTGGCCACCAGGTTTGCACAGATCTTAAGAGGGAATTTGTCGCAATTCTCTTTGCAGATCCTCTGCAAGTCATTAAGGTTTCAAGGCTAATGTTTGGCAACTCGAACCTTCAGCTGCCTCCACAGATTTTCTATGGGATTAGGGTCTGGATACTAGCTACGCCAGTTTATAACTTTTTTGACATGCATTATTCTGTATTTTTGTTTTTGTTATTCTGTCTCTCACTGTTAAAATACACCTACCATTAAAATTATAGACTGATCATTTCTTTGTCAGTGGACAAACGTTCAAAGTCAGCAGGAGATAAAATATTTTTTTCTCTCACTGTACATTCACATAGAGCTTGACAAAGTCATCAAGCAGTTCTGCCATAGTTTTAAAAAAAAGACGTTATGCATGATGCATTCATTCAAATAAAATACATTTTAAATTGTGTGTTTTTATATTTATTTTAAAGTGTAATGCATTGGGTAGGAATGAAAACTAAATTTAAGGTTATAAACACTTGAGAAACAAAAGTAGCTGAGATGCGGAATTCTTTCAAGCTCACCTATTTTGGTCTAATGTTATTTCATTGCCAATGTTCCATAGTTGTCAGGTTTAGTAAATAAAAGATAAACTAGAATGTAAAGAATGATTCCTGGGTTTGGAGAAATACCATCAGCTTCTAGGAATAAATGAAGAGACAATAGCAGGAGTTGAGCATGGGAGGGAGGAGGAAATTAGTTCAGGCCTTGAGATGAGAAAAAAAAAGTAGAGAGATGGGGAATATGGAGTCTGTGTATTGAATTAGTAAGAGAAAAGAAGCTATTTTAACAAAAAAGGGAATAGGAGAAGAAAAGGAGGAGAAGGAAGAATAACATTGCTCAGACAAGCAATATTCATTCTCAGAAAGGTACACACAGAGGAAAGGCAAGTGTAGGTGCTCACTAAAATGTGAACAGGCAACAGTAAATCTACAAAGATTCCAAAACCTTGCATAAGATACAGATATGTGACAAAACAACAGGTGATAAACCGCGTCAAACTGAAAAATTTACACAGGTATACGCAATCTTAACAATAACCCAATAATGTGTAATAAATGATATATATACGTACTCTCTCTGGAGTAAAGTGATTTTGTAGTTCGGTACCAGGAAAACCTCAAAATAAAACAGAAATACAACAAAAAATAGTGCAATATATCTTAATGGTTTTACAAACAGTTAACTATATAGGTGTCTCACTCACATTTTTATGAGCTACTAAGAGCTCTGCTGTTTAGTGCTTTGATGGTAGAATCCCTTCTTGGGATATATGTAGACCCACAATTTTATGTGTCCAGTATGACTCCAGCATCTAAAATAAAGCTGAGAGGGTCTAATAGTTCAAAATGTCAAAATATATAAGGTGCACAAAAGCAAAGTATCCTACCTACACTTTGGAGAACAATAAACGTGCTCTGGGGGTATAAAGCCTTGGTGGTATAAACCCCACCCGGGGATGTGCAGGAACCAGGATAGTTGTTCAGGATAGCAGCAAAACAACAAGTTGGATATTATGTTGTAGATAGTGATGTCCCGAACTGTTCGCCAGGAACCGTTCGCCGGCGAACAAAGCTTGTTCGTGGCGAACGCGGCGGGCAAACACATGCGATGGTCGTTCCGCCCCCTATTCGTCATCATTGAGTAAACTTTGACCCTGTACCTCACATCCAGCAGACACATTCCAGACAATCAGCAGCAGACCCTCCCTCCCAGACCCTCCCACCTTCATGACGAATAGGGGGCGGACCAACCATCGCATATGTTCGCCCGCCTCATTCGCCACGAACAAGCTATGTTCGCCGGCGAACGGTTCCTGGCGAACAGTTCGGGACAGCACTAGTTGTAGACAAAGAAATTTTATTTTTATATATATATATAGTAGATAAAAGTAATATTACAGGGGGTGTGGCTAGCAAACAACGAGTATGGCCACCTAATCTCGAGGTTCCGCATATCGGTGCACAAAAACGGCTCCCACAGCAGACAATACCAGCTAACAAACCCACGAAACCGAGTGCTATGGCTGGCAACAAGAGCAAGAAGTTCCAGACCAAATTTCAGACATATCTGGTCCACGAACACGGAGGCACGGGCTCCCATGACTCTCCCTCCTCCAACCTTCATGGAGACGAGGACCATGAGGAAGGCCTACAACTAACAACGGCTGCACTCCTATACTCAGACACATTCACTAGTAAAATGAAAACCCTGATGCAGGACTTGAGCAAAGACATTCAGACAGATTTTCTCCACGTAACTGGCACCATATAAAAGTCAGTTAACAAACTAGGAGAGCATACCAACAAGCTGGAATCCAAAATAGATGAAATCATAGACTCTCACAACTACTTGGCAGACCGATTTACTAGCACAACAAATGAAGTGGCAGGTCTCCAACTAAAGCTGACGGATGTTGACGATCGCTCCTGCCACAACAATGTGCGCATAAGGGGTATTCCAGACTCTGTACCAGTGGCGGACCTGGAGGAATATTTCAAGGCCTACAAGGTCATCATTAACAGAATCCATCAACTCCCTAAAGGCTGCAATTCCCCACCTAATGCCGTAAAGGATACTATAGCGAGGATCCACTTCTTCCACTACAAAAATATTGCCCATGCCCGCCTGCAGATCACCCAGAACAGTGCCAGACTCATTAGATATTATGTTGTAGACAATGAATTGTATTTCTGTATATATATATATATATAGTATATAAAAGTAATATTACAGGGGGTGTGGCTAGCACACAACGAGTATGGCCGCCTAATCTCGAGGCTCCGCATATCGGTGCACAAAAACGGTTCCCACAGCAGACAATGCCAGCTAACAAACCCATTAAACCAATTGCTATGGCTGGCAACAAGGGCAAGAAGTCCCAGACCAAATTTCAGACATATCTGGTCCACAAACACGGAGGCACAGGCTCCCGCGGCTCTCCCTCATCCAACCCTCGCTGACCTACAGATCTTTCTTGACCTCTCAGCTTTCACAATGAGTAGACGTCAGGAGTTCCAGCCCATCACCCAAGCACTAAGGAAATAAAACATCCCCTACCGCTGGGGTTTCCCAGTAAATTTGCTGATTACCCAGGATGGCGCTACCAAGATCGCTTCCACACCGGGGGATGGTTACAAGTTGCTCTACTTGTGGAACATACCCATGGACCCTCCTGCTGGAACTGCTGGAGACCGCAGACCAGGCCCCTGCAGAGTGACCTGAGAATGGACTCAGGCCCCTACACAACACGCCAAGTCGCCCTACAAGGGCTGAAGATGGCCTGCATCCCCACTTCTGGGACCTGAAGAAATTTGCACCTGAACCTTGAACACCACACCCACTCTGGGGCTGAGGATCATCTGAAACTGATCTTGGCTGATTACCTAAACAAATTTGTTACTAGTGCGAGATCTTTGCCTGGGCTGAGTTGCCTCCACCCCTCATGCTGGGGGGGAGCCATCTTGGCTCATGCTATGCCCGTTGGCATGTTATAAAGGACGCTGTTGTTAATGCATGTTAGAGGGTGCACACTGGTTCACGCTGCAGTACTTGTTATCACAACATGTCATGTACCATTTATTACAGTCCGTATGCTATCACTCACTACTGCGCACAGCGCGGAAACCCGCCTCACCCCCCAATGGAAACACATTGCTTTCCCAGTGTCTCCACTTAGGCATCACCAGCCCATATACCTAGGGCATGCACTGATACCCACGGATGCATTTAATGCTCCTTTTTACATAGTTTTCTGTTTCTGTTTATTCCCTCCTATATTCTCATTTTCTTCCCTCACACCCCTACTATGCTATGGAAGTAATGAAATGTAATGTAAGTTTCTCGTATAAAGCTGAACTTACCGATTGGCAGCGACCTGCCCATGCACTGACCCCAGGAAGAGTAGCCTATCACATGCCAGGGTACCACAAGACACTAACATGTCATTACTCCATTTTGCTTTGTACGCCTCTAACTCTAATTCCATACTATTTCTGTCTACCTTGACTAGATCACCTCTCACAACCCCCCAACCTCACCCATGGTACTCAAAATCCTTTCTTTAAACACCAAAGGGCTTAACTCGCCCAACAAGTGCAGACTTGCACTACGAGAAGCTCAACAGTGCCGAGCTCAGATAGCCTTCTTTCAAGGAACACACTTTCAACGGGTTGGTAGGCCCCAATTTAACTCACCCTGGTACCCCACAGACTATCATGCCTGTCATTCTGCTAAAAAAAATTGATGTATCTATTTAAATAGGAAAAGGTGTGGTTTTCTCCCAGATTCGCAAAATAGGGACAAGAAAGGGCGCTGCCTTATCATTCAATGTCATATTAACAATAACCCGTAAACGCTGATCAATGTGTATGGACCAAATAATAACCAACATGATTTTATATTGAAAGTATTTGCTATGGTTGATTTGTACAACTATAGGGAGGTCATCATTGGAGGTGAGACAAATTTCTTGCTAGACAGCTTATTAGACTCCTCTGCAAATAACACCATTTCCTCTCGCACCTCCAAACGGAGATCCACTCTCTCCACACACATTTGCCAGACAATCAGATCACATAACTATATTGATCTCTGGAGCATCACTCATTCCACAGAACTAGACTATACCTGCCATACACCAGTACATAATAGTTATTTGCGAATTGACAGGTTCCTCATTAATGTAAAAACAAACAATTAAGTGCGCTAAAATTTTAAAGTGCAAACATATTGCAGAAACATACAATAAAATAGACAAAAATGTGCAATAATATAAAGTGCTTAGTAATGTGGAAAAGACACTTATACACACTTTTAGCAATCTGTGTGAACCTTCCTTTTAAAGTGCTTCAATCCATTGTAACTCACCAGTATATAAGCAGCAAACAATGCTTACAAGTGCAAAAATACAGTGTAAACAAGTGGAATAGTGCACAGATATTGTAAAAATATATATATACCTTACAATAGCAGCACTAGCAGCAAACTTTCAGGTAAAACCCAATACATAAAACAGAAAAAAATATATATAGTGTAATACCGTATGTATATTCAAAATATGACTATACGTGAGGAGGTATTTAACTCACAAACATAGAGCAGATGAGTCTGCTCTAACTGTAACAGCCTTAATCAGTAGACTTTCACTTCAGCAGGTAAAAAAATGAAATTACTTTATTTCACACGATAAAATCCAAAATTCACAAGTCACCCTGATCCGGCCGGCAACTGCATCCAGTCAGCGAACGGACATCTCTTCACTACGAGGGATCAGGGTGACTTGTGAATTTTTTATTTTATCCTGTGAAATAAAGGCATTTCTTTTTTTTACCTGCTGAAGTAAAAGTCTAATGATTAAGGCTGTTACAGTTAGAGCAGACTCATCTGTTCTGTGTTTGTGAGTTAAATACCTCCTCACTTATAGTCATATTTTGAATATACTTACAGTATTACACTATATATTTTGTTCTGTTTTATGTATTGGGTTTTACCTGAAAATTTGCTGCTAGTGCTGCTATTGTAAGGTATATATACATTTTTACAATATCTGTGCACTATTCCACTTGTTTATATTATTGCACATTTTTGTCTATTTTATTGTGTGTTGCTGCAATATGTTTGCACTTTTAAATTTTTGCGCACTTAATTGTTTGTTTTTACGTTTTCAGGAGTGTCCCATGAGCTAATACACTTTTTAGGTGCTGCTTTCACTTATTATTATTATTATTATTTTTTTTAGTGGACCCACAAGCTATAGTTAACAAGTTCCCCCAGTACTATGGCAAACTTTATAATTTAAAGAACGACCTAACCTTCTATCACTATTTAACCACTGTGCAGAGACAGGCAGCCTCCTCGAGGAAATGCTACTGGCCCATGTACCTACCCTCCCCAAACCAGGTAAACCCCAGATGCAAGGCAAAAACTTTATACCAATCTCCCTACTCAATGTTGATGCTAAATTAAATGCAACTCCTCAGCAACAGGATGGCCAATCTGGCTTTATTAAAGGATGCCAAGGCTCTGACAACACTAGAAAAATCCAAAACATCTTAGCAACCATGGAGAGACAGGATGTCGAGGGCCTTTTCCTTGTGTTTGATGCGGAGAAGGCCTTTGACAGGCTCAACTGGTCCCATATGATCAGCGTACTGACCAAATTCAATTCCCCAAAGAAACCAACAAGAGATTTATGGCGCTGTATACAAAACCTGATGCTAAAGTTTCTCACTGGGGAGGTTCCTTTCTGAGACCTTCAATATTACAAATGGGACACATCAGGGCTGTCCACTATCCCCCATATTGTACATACTATCGTTGGAACTCTTAGCCTGGAAGATAATATTGCACCCAGCTATTAATGGTATTAAACTACAGGGGAGAGAATACTGCCTTGCTTTATTTGCGGATTACATTTTTAAAGCGCTCTCAGATCCAAGGCCCTCCCTTCCCCCACTGTTGCGATTATTGACAGAGTTCGGGAACATATTACATTACTGTCTAATCCAGGATAAAACACAAGCCCTCCCCATCAACCTATTACCACAAATAGTTTCTCCACTGCGACAACAGTATCCCTTTGACTGGCGTATGACTTCCCTTACCTACCTAGGTGTACTCAAGCCATTGTTAAATTAACTCTGTTCCCCTGCAGAACATATGTAACATAGAAATCGCCAAATGGAAACACCTCACTCTTTCATGGCTGGGTAGAATAAATGCATATAAAATGATGCTTCTACCCCGCATACTCTATGTCTATCGCATGTTTCCAATAAT
Organism: Pelobates fuscus; assembly: GCF_036172605.1. Lineage (NCBI taxonomy): Eukaryota > Metazoa > Chordata > Amphibia > Anura > Pelobatidae > Pelobates > Pelobates fuscus. The sequence goes on along the minus strand of NC_086317.1, from coordinate 298,556,063 downwards.
AATCCCTAGAACATACTGTACTACCTTACAATCTATCTGCAGCTCCTTTATTTGGAACAAGAAAAAACCTGCATTCTGTTCCATCTGCTACAAAGCTCTCCCCAGCAAGGTGGAGTAGGCCTACCCAACTTGTAGCTATACTACAAAGCCGCAAACCTTGCCATGGAAGTGTTCCTACATGCACCAAAAGGCACATTGCAGTGGGTTGACATGGAGAGAGCACAACTTCAAGCACAACAACTAACTGACTACATGTAGACTCCTAAGCCCCTAAGGCCGACAACCTACCCTACTACCTACCACTGCCCTGACTCTAAAGATATAGGATGAACACCTTGCTGCAATGGGATGCAAGTTGAAGTTCAACTTAAAATCCCGCCTCACAGCTCTAAGAGCAGTATCCCCAAACATAATCCTCGCGGGATGGCTTTCTTCGTGTGTTACCCAGATATACCAATTGACAGACAGTCAAGCTATCCACACTCAATAATTTATCACGGTGGAGAAAATGCTACTCACATATTGAGGCGCACAAGAAACTACTGTACCGATGGTACAGGACCCCTTACAGACTACATAAAATCTTCCCAAGTGTGCCCCCATACTGCTGGTGGTGCACTTCAGAAGTAGGTACCTTTATTCATGTCTGGTGGACCTGCAAAGGTATAAGACCACTATGGGACCATGTCCGGAATATCCTGGACACACTGGGAATTCTGAACTTCCCCATGACAATAACGTCTTTTCTGCTCCTACTTTTCCCTACCACGTTAGACAGAACATATAGACAGTTGACTGCACTGATCATCCTAGCAGCCCGCAACCTCATTGCCTTAAACTGGAAATCCACCAAGTGCCCCTCCATTTCTCAAAATCAAACAATACTACACATATGAAAACATGTCCCTGACATCTAGCATAGAAACCGTGAGATTCATAGACACATGGGAAATCTGGGTGCAGAAATTCTGCTTAAAATCAGCTTGGAACAAAAGCCCCCAAAAAGATGGTCCCAGCTACTGCTCAACCACTACGCCTCCCTGGAGACCATGTGAACAGGGAACAGCCGAAATGGCTGACTCGCTTTGGGTCCGGTACTCTGACCACCCTAAAAAGCACTCCATGGGGTATATGCTTTTGTATCCTTCTCCCCATCCAGTCATGACTTCTATAGATTCCCATTCTCCTTACCCTCATCTCTCTCCTTTCTCTCCTATCTCTCTCCTTTCTGCCCCTCCTTCTCTTCCATATGACTGCAGTATTCTATTAAAAGTGCACATATCTTGAATATGTAAAACAATGTGATCAACTTTGTACTGTATAAACCTGTGATGCAGAGGACACAGACCTTGTATACACCACCCTCTATATGTTATACCAAAGAATGCCTGTATTCACTCCTGACATTTTTATTTTCTCCCAGCAGGGCTTCCTCAGAATGTATACAGAGGAGGAGTAGGCCAAGGAAATCAAGGGAAGATATGTAGTGAATGGAACAAATGAATTAAGGAAATTGATATCAGTAGAGGAATAAAGAGGGTGAGACTAGAGGGTGAAGGGATATGAAAATTACATGAGTGTGCTGATTATCAGTAGTGTGTGCAGCTGTTGTGTTTGAAGAGCTGAAAGCACTTCTGTGATTCAGTCTATAAATAAATAGAGAAAACAAGGGGTAGAGTCTTAGAGCACGGTTCTTTAGTAATTTAGACAGAGAGCAACATCTGGGGGTAATGTAAGAAGTCAAACCATTCTAAAATGGTTTGAGTCTGACTACTTACAATGAGAGCAAACTTCTTATCATTGCATTCTTCACAAAAAATATACCCATGCCAAGCTGAATTTCCTTGTTATGCAAGCTAACAAATTTTAGCCTTAGTTTAATTAATTATTAAATTATGTTCTAGCAAGAACAAGTTGATTAAGTATTGTAAGAAGTCTAATTTATGATATTTTAAAAAAATAATCAGTAAAGCAGCACTAATGAGAATCTTCTTTCTAGAGTTAATCATTACTCTTTAAAATGTTGTCGTGAAAGAGACACAAAAGAAAGTGCATTTTGGTCTACAAATGAAATTAATAGACTTGTGTACAGCAGAAAAAAATAGTTTTGGCTGAACCAATTTGCCTGAAGATAAAACTCTTTTTAAGGACAGCAGAATTTTGTGCATGTGGTGGTTCAGCTCATGAGAATTCTGTCCCCAGAATCTGGGAAGAAAATCAGAAAAACTAAACGGGCATAAAAATGGACAAATCAATGTGCATCAAAAATATACATAATATAAATATGAGGCGAGAGAAAGTAGCCAAAAAGATAAAAAAAATGAGAGGCTGTAAAAAAAAACATTTTTTACTTCTCCTTTTTCAAAAATATCGGTCACTTACTTGACTTGTGCATAAAATCAACATTTATTTTCTGTCCCTTAGCCATCAATAATTTTTTTCCCATCATTAACCTCAAACTTCAAATCAACATGATATTCCATTATCTGAGTTCTTGATATATCGTGATATACAGTGGTTCAGAAATCGAGAATTGATGATCACTCTTTTGGCCCTAGTTCAAACTAATTGCAGTTAGCAGTGAAACAAATCTCCAAGTCTAAAAATTAGTAATGTATCTTAAATCTAAAAGTTCAGCTTACAGAAGTTTTTGATCAGATTGGCCTGAAGTTCTATTTGATTGAAGAATGGCATTTCCACTACATTAATTTTGTTTTACTTGCTATTGATTTTTTTCCGGCTTAAACTAAATATTTTGTAGAATTGCTATGGTGTAAAAATGGTGTATTGGGAAGGCTATCTTGGTACAGTGCAGAAAGTAGCAATATTTATTTTTTAGCAATAGAAATAATTTATCGATCATATAAAGAGTCATTACAAATTTCAGAACTGATTTCTGAATTAAACCAATTAGTAAACCCAACTTTAAACAATGTAACACTGTTTTGGTCAGATTCAGACTTCAGTGTAAAAAAAATAAAAAAATATGCAAGTAAACATCTGAGTTTCACAAATCAACATTCATATTGAGAAAAAAAAATCAGGAATGTGAAGCATTAAGTAGTAGTAATAAGTAAAAAAAATGGGCTCAGTAGTGTTTGGGAACTCATGGCATAAGTACATTTTTTAATAGTTTATAGGAGGACCAGTTCATTGAATAAAAACTTTAGATAAACAAGGAGAAAAAAAATTAAGGAATAGAAAAGAGTAAAAGTAATAGTCACAATGAAAGACAGAAAGGGGTAGGGGAATAGGGGGAGGTATGGAAATGCAGGTGGAAAATTAAGACAAATGAGGGACATAGTAAAAATAAAAAAGCTAATTAAAACATTGAAAATCACCTATATCTTTTTATGTAATTCATGTGATTTCTTGTAAATGTATTGTAAGGAAACCAAGTGGATTTAAACCTCCTTCGGTAGTTTCCTCCCGAACCGCCAGAGCCTAGTATATATAGCTCTCGATTCGGTTGTTGCAATAAACGAAATCCATACGAAATAGCAATAGCTTCACAAGATAATTCCCTTAGTAAAGCATACGAATTCCAAATAACAGCCTAAGTCAAGAATCAGGATACAAGATGAACTGGCTTTAATTCACACACACAGCCTTTTATGCAACAACGTGTAACCAATCCCGTTTAAAAAAACATAAAGCACACCCAGCACAAACACATAATTCCCTCCCCTAGCCCTGGAGATAATCAAGTCTGATAAAGTAATAACTTGATTATCTCCAGGCAGAAAAATCACTGTTTTCCCCAATATCTGGAACACCCATTTATACATGGAGTATCCCCACAAATAATATTTCCCCTGACAGCCCCGATCTGGGTGACCAACATATTCAAATTTCACCCAGATCGGTTCAGGGGTTCTCAAAAATCATGGAAGTCCTTTGTGACCGGTTCACCGTGGGTGGGCTGCCCAAAACATTTCCATAAGTTTGGGTGGTTTTGCCGGTCACTTTAGAAAAGGGAGAAAAACGAATAAAAGTACCAAATGGATTCCCCTGGCTCCTAGCAGCGATTGTTCCCCTCATTCGTATGCACAACCGTACCGAATAGCGCTCTTCTAGCTAATCGGTACATATAGTTCCAGCGTTCGTGTGTTTGAGACCGGTGTTCGGGAAGTCGAGTGTCCAATTTTAGTTCCAGACACTCGATGACCAAGTCCCGCTGCCTTTGTTCGTATGAAAAAAAGATGGCCGCAGTTTTCTCAGCCACTTGGCGTTCGGCAGTACGAACGCTGGCCGCACACGTAGGGGGTTTAATTGATGCAGTTTTTGAAGTTAAATGAGCCAGGGGGTGGTGTTTGTTCGGCAGTTTCATCTGCCGACTGGAAACATGAAGAAATACCGAATACAAGGGTCATTTCTTCACATGTATATTAAAGATTTAGCAGTTAACATTATTATGTATTATCTATTGTTTTATTATCTGTATAGTGCCAGCAAGTTCCATAGCGCAGTACAATGGGTGGACTGACAGACACGTAATTGTAACCAGAAAAGTTGGACGCAGAGGAACAAAGGTGTTGAGGGCCCTACTCAATGAGTTTACATGTTAGAGTGAGAGGAATATAGTGACACAAAGGGTAAAAGTAGGGGTATCAAAGTAGATTGCTAGAAAAGTATTCAATGAGGGCTTAGTAGGTTTTGACAGTTGCAGGAGAAGAGTCAGGGTGTGGGGATGAAAAGCTGTTAACAGTTTAATTTGTATGCTTTCCCGAGGAAGTAATTTTTCAATGATTTTTTGAGGGAATGGAGAGTGGGTTAATGTCTAACGGAGAAGGAAAGGGATTTCCACAGAAAAGGTGCAGCCCTGAAGAAGTCTTGAAGGCGAGCATCAGAGGTGGGATAATGGACAGGGGATAGACATAGGTCTTCGGCAGAGTGCAAAGGCCTTGATGGGACATATTTGTGTATTAGGGAGGACAGGTAGGTTGGAGCAGCATTATGAAGAGACTTGTAAGCAAGCACCCGAATCTTAAATTGAGTCCTATATCTTTCGGGACGCCAATGTAGGGACTGACAGAGGGGGGAGCGTTTTTTTCCAAGTCCATCTTAGATGAAACAAAACAGAAACATTGGGAGAGATTCATGAAAATGTTCTGAAAATTATCTTTTTTGGAGAATTCAAAAGTCAGCTCCCATTTATTGTTGTGTCTGTAGTCTGAAAAATGTCGCCTCCTTTGTTTGTATATACAGAAAGAATTTTACATCTCTAAAATTATGTCTACCTACTTAAAAATACTGTGCACAGATCCTACAAGCATTCTGCTTACTTTTCAATACCAAGATAAAAGTGGTGAAAGAGAAAATACTAAATAGATTCTTTTTTCTGGTGTAAAAAGTGGTGGCAATGGGGGCGGGGCCAGGCCGCCAAGCAAGATGGTCGCATGTCAGACCAGCTCCTGACACTTACACAGGAATAAGCATGAAAACTGGACTTTTGGCACAAAAAGCCGACCAGCTGAGGTGGACCACATCGGGTGGAGAGTACTGGACCCAGGGTGAGGCTGGCCTGCCTGGTTTCAGTCCCCTGGAGGAAGAATACTCACTGGCACAAACAAGGCCTACTCCGGTGGTGAGTGGGGCAGACGGCCGCTGCCCCACTATCCTGCCCATCGGTACTCAGCCAAGGCCAGACCCATCGGGAAATGGCCCCTTTCCCCCCCCTCTGGACCGGGGGGGTGATCCCGGTCCTTACCCCCGCATGCCCCGATCACCCAGGGCGCAGCAGCAGGGCCGCCCTGCTCCAACACCAAGACACGGCAGCCAAGATGGCGGATGTTAAAAGTGATGGCGCCAATACCGGATCCACCACAGGCTTATCACCGAAACAGGCAACGAGGCGCAGAAACAGCCCACACCGCTCCCCCTTCAAAAGAACTTACCTGCGGGCCGACCCGGCAAGAGGTACTTCTGCCCGATCCACCTTTACAACGGGGCTGCAGCGTCTGATGACGGCCCAGCCATAAGGGGCAACAGCACCTATGAACTCTTCATGCCGCAGCTGAAATTCATGGGCAACGTAACTAAGCTAAAAGAGGACATTTGCTGCAGGTCCCAGGGTCGCCTGAGACGTCTGCCATCGCCACGCTGCAACACTCGAAACCAGGCTGAATGGTAACCCTTGCTCTAGGCCCTCTCTTACTAATCTCCCTAGGGACTGTACTAGGCACTCAGAGGGGACCGGCTGAGCAGCTGCACACGACCGGAGCCTGCCAGGCGCTTACCTCGCTACAATTAGACTCCCTCATCATACCTCATAACATAAGACCTGCATTTTACAGGCTAGAAATGTGCACAGTAATAGTCTTTATTATTTCCTTTTACATTACTTCTCACAGAGTTTCTGCCTTTGCTTTTATTTTATGTGAGACCAGCATAACTTGAGATAGCAACTCGAACCAGATCATACAAGGCATTATACTAATGGTTCACTTTTATGTCTAAAATACATTATTCATCCTATATAGCAGGAAAAGCAATGTTACATATTATGCAGCCTTTGTTTCTTTAAAATCAGATACTATACTGAGCTCCATATGTGGTGTAGTTAAAACTTTACTTTACCAACTTAAGCCCAGCAGGCTTTCAACCCCCAACCACTCATTAATTATGACTTTAAGTGTCCCTACCATAAATGCTGGGAGGACTTATGTTTGCGCCGGTCAGGCTGAGTATAGTCTACCCCAGCTGGCCCACTTCTATACTTAGCACAGCATTTAAATCACATGGCTAGTATAGTCCTTGGGGTTGCCCTCGGACCATCTTGCATGCTTGTCTTCAGTTGTCAAGCACCCAGCTAGTTTCCCTGGTTAAATCTAAGCCCTTTAGCTCTCAATAGGCATTGCTCAACCTAGAGCTACTGACCATATGAGACGGCTCTTTGTGCTTAAAATTTCTTTTAAATAACGGGGCATAATTACAAATCACGGCACAGACCGTACCAAGGGCATAACACAGTACAATCCAACGCAAAGCTAAAAGTGTAAAACTATGCACTGTGATGTAATGTCCCAGCTTGACCGTTAATCTTAATGTGACCATAAAGCGACACATATCTGTGAATCAAACTATTATTTTAACTTGTCTTTAAAAGCGTGAGAAATTATCCTGTTTATATAATTATTAAAAAAGTGCAATGTCATTAATGCCATGTAACTAAGCGTGTTTACGAACTCGAGTGCACCAGCTATTGTGGCAGTGCAAACTCACATGTTAACCTCATGCACGAATAAAAATAAAGAATTACAAAAAAATAAAAAATAAAGTGGTGGCAATAATGTTCTTTCCTAAGTTTACTTCACATTAAATCACATAAAATAGGCCATTCAATTAATCAATGGAGGAACATAGCGTGTTGTACAGTAAATTAGATAATCCCTATCATGTGTACATCATGTTTACATAAACTTTTCAAAGAGTTTAGGTTATATTTACTACCTGAGAGGTATTTGGGGTTGTTATATAATCACCTGAGGCTAGAGGAATTCTAGAGATCTAAACATCAATTCGATTATATCAATGCAAAATGATGGTATTCTTGAATATATATTTTCTGTAAACCAGATACATACCAAGTTCATTGATATTGCAAGCCCATGTTGAGAACACTGGAGAGGGCTGTGAAGTTAGGACAAATCTATATCACTGTCAGGATTACAGAATTATCCAGCATGTAGAATTGTGTAACACAGAGGACTGATAGGTAACATATACCGGACCTTAGAATGGCCGGACTAACGTACCAAAGAATAGTCAGGAATAGCCGAGGTCAAGGGATACAGAAAGAGACACAACGATAAGGAAAAGTCAGGAGTCAGGGATGCCAGAAAACAGGGAAGTCAAAAACAATGCCAAAGTCAAATAACCAGAATAACCAGAATCAATAACGCGCTCTCGGACAACCACAAGGGAAACCACGACAGGGCACTGAGCAGGATGAGAACTGGGCCTAAATACCACTCCTCTAGATCTGATAGGTTGTAACCGGCCTTTGACCCCAAAGGCAGGTACCAGGTTACCATTTGCATAATTGCTGATCAGCATTAACCCTTCTGTGGATTTGGTTGCTGCTCGGCAGAACATTTTTCCTGTGTGGACAGTAAATGCCATTAACCACATTTTTATAAGCGGATGAATACGTGACAATCACAGCTTGTCCATGTGGTCAGCAAAATAAAAATTGTTGGACATCTAGTAGGAAGCAGCACCATCTGGTGTCTAACAAGTCAAATATGAATTTGAGGTAGATCTAATAAATTGGACTCCACATTAACCCAGTGTTTATATCTAATTGGCAGGCCTGTATCTGAGATGACTGTGCAGGTAGTAATCATTCATCTACACCTTTATGCAGACCTTGATACACTCCACCTGCAATGTTACTAGAAATAAACTGCAAATAGAGAAAACACAACGAGGTATCTCCAGTATATTAAATGGACTGCGCTGAATGGAAAAAAATATGTCCCCCAGTGGAACTAATGGGAAGAATACTACTCTCAATTGTTCTGTGCTGCCCACGGCTTCTCTGCAGTAAGGCCATTAGCAGATGCTCCTGGTGTAGTGAGATGCCAGGTAAACCTCTGAACACAATGCATACAATGTGTACCTAGCAGATTAGCAAATAGTGACCTCACCTCAATAAATCAGTTCCATTCAAATCAATAACTTATAAAACATAAAATCTTTTGATTTATACATTTTCTAGTAATTTATCTAGCCCTAAGTAGACACCAGTGCATTTTAAGTGTACATAAGTTATTTTATTTCAAAAGATAAAATATTTTATATAATATCTGTGTCAGTATTCCTCATTCTGTGAGTAAGCAGTATAAAGAAATGAAATAATTTGAGCCAAATATTCTTTTGAACGAGAACTATAATGAAATGGAACAACATTCGGCAGGCAGTTTCTAAATGAGCATGTTTAATAGCATCTCGCAGTATAAAGCAAATCACATGGTCCAGAAACTTTGTTTTCCAGAAAACATTTTGCCAAGTAAAGAATTACACATTTTATGAATATATAATTATAGATCAAGTTTTGTAATTGAAATTCATGTTTGTCTTCAAGTAACACAAATATACTTTCTAGTTCGAATTTCATTTTAGAAATGTGCTTTATTTCAAGGCCATTTGGTCTTTTAGCCAATCCAACATTGTACAGCAAAGTGTTCCTAAATGAAATGACTGAAGAATGTTGTGACAATGGTAGTCTGATTTGATTGCTGAAGAATTCACTAGACACATTTATTCTCAAAAATAGCAAGGACGAGCATCCAAATCATTGAAATGTAGTCTGAATACAATTATAATTTGCATGGCTCTCTCATGGAGATATAAAGCCCAAGGATGATTTTTAGCTTTAATTCATTTTTGTTTTAGCATTTAATTGTAACTATGCCTGGAATAACAGTTTTTGAATAAAAGCAGTACAGCTTTTTAGTAGTACTGCAGCAATAATATTGGTTACTTACATACCAAGATATCATTAATTTAATTTCTTTATATGGCAACAGTAAATGTATTCATCTAGTCTATTGTCTACTGCTCATCTGTTTCACTGGTTAACACCTTTCTGAGGAATCAGAGATCCCACATTTAAACATCTAAGGCTAGCAAGTTTTAATAAACTTCAGCTGCAGAATTGCTATTCACTAAGCAGAATAAGGCCTTGCAGTCTGGGGAACATTTATATGTTGCAGACCTTGCATTGAATCTGGGATTATAGTCAAACTTTTTTCATCCAGAATGATAATGCCTTCCTCTAGACATGGAAATTCATTTTGGATCATATTCATCTGAATTTGAGCCGATCTCATGACCGGTCGAATTCTCGAACTACAAGACAGAATGCACCTGTAGCTTCAAGCAACCAAAACGCCCTGGCAGAAAAAAAATATATTTTGCAGTGTACTGCAAAATATATTATCAGGTTATATAATTTAGTTTGTCCTTTCCAGTTCCCGAACTGAGTTTTGGTGGAACCGAAATTCTACCAAACTGAAAAGACAAATGAGCGAAATTATGGAGTCCTAAAAACTGTTCGTGTTAGAGAAATTAATTTTGTCAAATAGAATTTCTAGATGTGCACAAGTCTACCTGTCTCATGCTGAAACACAAAACAATAATCCGTATAAAGGGCATTTCTAATTGTGAAATTTGAGTGATGAAATGTGGGTGGAGAGACAAAATGTACACAAAATGTGCTTATATAATATTAGGAGGAAAAGTCAAATGTTGCTGGGGATAACAGAGGTAAAATGGCTTAAGGTTGGAGTATGGATGCATTATGTATATTGGGAAGGAAATTGCCAGTAACATAAGAGGAAGCAACAAACATACAGGGCGTGGGCAGCAATACAAGGGTTTCAAAGATACACTTGTGTGAAAGAGACCAGAGGGATGAAAAACATGAGAAGTGCAGACAAGCACTATACTATAAGGATTGAAAAAGTACTAGTTTATTCCTTTGCTCTGATATTGGAAATATATGCATACAATTTACATTAATTTCATGTGCCAAAATGGGGACACTAGTAGGATGTTTACATTTTCTAGCCTCACATATGGTATCTTATACACATTCTAAACTGCTATAGATAAAATCCACAAAGGTATTCACCCTTTTCTTTACATTTCCTAAATTCCATGCAGGCACAAGGTTAAGAAGACAGTTGTAGAAATTAAAGAACATTGTTTCCATTGAATCCATTAATATTGAATGTTATTAAGGAAAATTTATATAAATATGATTTTGAGAAATTAGTTTTAATGGATTTTCTGATTAGAACCTATTTCAGCGTACTGTGGAAATGCTATTTGTTGCCAAAGAAATCAGTAGTATTTTTACAGTTTTACAGTTGCTGTAATGTTGTCTCATTCATGTGCAGTATATTATGGATATTTTATTATTATTATTATTATTATTATTATTATCATTTTTTTTCCTATGGCACTAGGAGATCCCTCTGTGATTCCATTATTGATAGTTACATCATCAGAAGTACCCAACCTCAGCTTACTCAGCATACTCAGTGCACAGCCATAGTGCCCTGTGCAATATGCAACTGCTAATCCTCATGATCTCATTGCCTCTAAGCTCAGTACACTGATCACACAGTTATCACACTATGTCACTTTATATGGTGACCTAAGATGATCACACTTGGTTACAGTAGAGTTAAACCAGCAGAAATATTCCTGTATATCTGATAGTGGCTATTATTTTCAGACATCAAGGAACATGGGAATAAATGTAATGTAATGGGACTATGTCTGTATTGATGGTGTCACACATCTAATCATCGGTCTAATCATCGGTCACAGCCAATATGGGCTTTTATTTATTTATTTATTTTATTCTTTATTTTTGGTATGCAGGTAGGTACAACAGTGCCTGTATCGCCACAACAGCGTCGGCAGGCTCGATTTTCATAGTCATATTAGAACAATCATGTGGCATGTTGGGTATGCCTAAATTTTTAAATAAAAAAGGTGACAATAACATAAACAAGCTATGAACAGTATGGTTGAAGCTAAAGTAGTATAGCTCGTTTGAGGTGACTTGTCTGTCGCTGCTAATATCAGGCATATAGGGATCTATAAGTCACATGAGTAGAAGTAATTGCTGGTACAAAACAGGTAAAACAATGAAGACTTCTCTTTATAGGCGTTAACATGGCAGACTAATCTGCGTTATACTGGAGGAGTGTAAGCATCTCTTTGTAATGCTACTGAGGCGTATATCTGGGGAGGATTTCAGCGGGCACTAGGTATGTGTAGGATGGATATAATATGTAGATGCTGCAGTAGTAGACCGCCTGTATGCGATGAGACAAGTGGGTATATCATGCACTTTATGAACACAAGTGTCACAAGCTGCTGTTCGAGTGTAATGTGTGCCTGTGTGGTACCGAGTTATAACAAATTAGTTAAGCATTTCTAGTGCTAGTCATGTATGCTTGACTCTTGAATATGCTATGGAAACGAAAATAAAAAGCATGATTAACGATGAACATAAAGTAAAATGGTCAGGCAGTGCATATTCCGGTGGAGATTATAGTATAGGAGTAGTCAGTAAGCTAGTAATACAGGTCTAGACTGTGCTTATCATACATTTGTACGTGAGGTTTTGCTATCTAGACTGATATTAGGTTAAAGCAAAAGTGCTAATAGATATACACACTTGAATGTGAGCTATACAGCGTATGGGTGCAAATAGTATTTAGTTGAATAACCTCTATTGATGTCCCCCCCACGATTCCCTGAATGATCAAAAACAAGATAATAAATTCACTGGAGCGTACATAGACCATATGAGAGTGTTCATCTCAAGCATAGTAAGGTGAGAGATAGTGGGCACTTTTGAGATAATCCCAGTCCTGGGTCAGCCAATGCCTAGCCGGGGCTGTGTGTGTTCCCACTGCGCTGTTCATTGCAGCTTGCTCAGTCTCCATGGTGTGAGGAAGCGTGGAGCCCCTGTGCAGCGAGGCGGTGTGCTCGTCTGTGGGTATGTCCTCCAGGGTATGCTCAGAGCTGGGTTTGCTTGTCGTGGGCTGCTATACCTCTTTGTTAGCCCTCCTGATGCGGCCGCTCTCTTGGGCCTTGCGCTACTCCTGGGGTCCACATGGCATTGCCGGGAGGCGGTCTTTGCAATACCTGCCATGGATGGATAGTCGGGGTAGGTCACTGCCTTACCCCTCTGGGTCACATGCGTCTGGTTCCATGGCGGTTCTTCAGGCAGAGCCCCTGGTACTGGGGGCTGCATGCGAGCCTCTAATTTCTCCCAGAAGGAGGCGAAAAGTTAGTTCAGCCTGCGTTCCGTGTCTGTCCATGCTTTGCGGAGGCCAGTTTTGTGGCTGGCGTCCGCCATTTGAAAGGTCTCTCTGGTGTTAGGTTTAGGGCCCTGTGCGATGTATCGATTCCACTACTTTTGCTTTCTCTCAGCTCTGCAGTCAGGCCCAGCCCCCCCAATATAGGCTTTTTTACTATTCTGTCTAATTTTCAAGGTGTATAAATGTATATTTTGATCAACTTTTTTTGATACACTGTATTGTATTTTGCCTTCTGTAATTCACTAGATATTTATTATTTTGATAATTTCAATGTTTCTTTGTAATATGATGTCATCATTATGCATCCTGATGTTGTTGCCCACATATGTATCAAAGTTACATATGGTTTTTATTTTTTTTTTCACATAAAACTGTGATTATTAGTAATTCTGGTCATCTGTACATTATAAATGCTGCCTTTGTCTAAATATGCGTTATCTTGGCAAATACTTTTTTTCTGAGCCAAACCGTTGTCTTTCATTGTTCAATAAATCTGCATTAGACCTTTCTTATTTTCCCACTCATGTACTTTGTTTTTGTTGACACATCTAATCAGTCAGTCCCTAAGTGTGGACCCAAAACAAGAGAAGACAGCGCACAAATTGGATGCAATCCCGGAAAGATTTATTGAGATATAAGACGCAGTGTTTCAGCTCTAAGGAGCCTTTATCAAGCAGATAAAGCTGGAGCAAATACATTGCACCTCATATCTCAATAATCTGCCTAGAATCGCATCCCATTTGTGTCTAGTCTTAGTCTGTTTTGTGGATAACCTTGGAGTAGAGTTGCTTTTAACTTCAGGCACTTGAACTTCTCTTGAATTTTGCATGCTTTGTCAAGCTCTCTTTTTAGTTACCTAAATGTGTCACCAGCTGGTAGAGCTTAGTCCTACTTACAAATCAGCATCCAGATATCTACAAAATAATATCACCATGAGGCACTTTTCTATTAAGCATAAGCATAACATAATGGTCATGAAAATATATTTATTAATTAAAGGGAAAAAAAACATTTCCATTGCAGAAAAAAAAGAGCGCACATTTGAAGTGTAAACTCATTATGGTAATTTGGAAAGGATTCAATTAATTTTTCAAAGCTGTTGAAGTATCCTATTATTACACTTTATTAGTCAAGTATGTCAATAACAATAAATGACTGACATTTATGGGAACTTAATATTAGAAATATGCTATTATAAATGTCCCCCCCGTATGATAACTATGAAAGAATATGTACTTTGTGACAAGTTTTATCTGTGATAAATAATTACAATTTGACAAGTTCACTTGATGAGTTCTCCACACAACATTTTGTCTATGTTTCAAAAATACATAGCAATGAAGGGCTCACCATGTCACAAATATGCAATGTGTGATGAGTTGACCTTACTGCAAATTAAAGTTGATAAATTCACTTGACATCATTTAGATCTCACCCGATTTAGCTTTAATATGCTTGCATCCCACAGTGATTAATTCAGGTTGGTAATTTTTCACCCAATAATAATGTACAACTAAAAGCTGTATCATAAATTAAAGTGCCCTTGTATTAACAGTAGATTCAAATAAATGGTAAACATTGTGCAGATTTTGTAGGTTATGGTTGGTAATTTAGCTTGAAAAAGTTTAACATATTATCTAATTCAAAAGAACACAGCCCTGTGATAGCACCACTTATAAGGGGAAAATGTCTTAAAGGAACACTCCAAGCACCTAAAGCACTTTGTTTTGCTAAATTATCTTATGTGTGCCCTATTTTTTCAAAAAGTGTAGATTTCAATAGAAATTTGCACTTTTATAAATTAACTCTGTTACGCCCCCCCCTAGCTGTCAATCAGACAACTGGCCCTGTTACTTTGTGGCAGCTTAGCTAAGTTACTTTAACTTTAGCTAAAGTTAGTTTTATTTTAAGAGGCAGCAATTCCCCAGAGAACTTGCTTTGCAAAACCTTCTCATTGAGCTGCATTGGGGAGTCTGTGATTGGACAGCCACAGAAAGTCTGGGTAGGGTTAGAGAATGAGGGTTTGCAAAGGCAGCAGACAAGAGATCTAAGGGTTTTGCAAGATATTTGTAGATATAACTCCAATGAAAAAAAATACATAATGAAATGCATAAATGTTTTCAGTATATCTAGCGATTTATTTATTCATTTTATCTGGGCATGTCGCCCTAACAGAATAAACTATAGAAGCTTTGCAAACAGTTGTACAGCTTGATGTGTGACACCCCTAAAATGTTGTGGAAAGTAATCCCCTACACTATGCTGTGGAAGGTAACCCCCTATCAGTCAACAAAGAGAGCAATAGTCTGCTATAGTGGTCATGGTGACTGTATTGTCATAGCTCTCTCAATGTAAGTAGTCAAACCATTTAATAACAATTACAATCTTTACCTTGAGTCTACTGGATGCTGCCACCCGAGTCCTCTCATCTCAGAGCCCTCAGCTTTCAAATAAGCCCAGCAGTGCAGGGCTTTGCTCATTGGTTGAAAGTGATCAGATGTTGCTCTCAGCCAATGAGCTTGACCTGCACTGTACTTAACTCTGGCCTAACTTCTAACTGAGATGTAGTTACTAAATAGTTTGTACATACATGGGTGAGGGTTGCAGGGCATTCCTGGCACAATAACCAAAACAGAATGCCATACTGGTTATGATGCCCCTCTCCCTAAACCTTGAGCCCAGCCCTAATAAGCCCTGTCTAAACTGAAAGCTGCATTTTTTTTAAACTAACCATTACATTAGTCATTTTGACACTTGGAAGGTACACCTGCTCTCTGGTATCCAGGTACAGCAGCATAAGCATAAGTCCATATTTCTCCTACACCGAAGCTTCAATTTGTGCAATTATCAACCATTGATAAAAAAAAAATATAAAGGAGATGACATATTAATATGAATCTACATATTAGAGTAACAAAATAACATAATGAAATGTATTTATAAAGTTTGATGCAGTTAAAATATTGAAATAAAACAATCAGATCAAATTGCATACTATTATGTTTTGTGTTTGAAACACCATAAAATAATGATTTGCTTCGATTTAATATGATGACAGGCGGTGTCATAGAGACAAGGTGGCACAAAAGAAATCTTCAGATAGACGCACAATAAAAAGAAATGTTGTAACAGAAATGAAATTGTAGAAAAGGCTTTATAACAATCAGCTATTCTTTCACAGCTAGCTAATGATAGGAAAATCTCACACATAAAATGACATCATTAAAAAAAAAGATTTGCCCCAACTGAACTTCACATCACGGATTACTGGAAACCAAGTAACAATGAAATGATTAGAAGACGTGACTCTGAAGCTTGACGCAGATATATGTTTAAGTAATGGAAAGCTTTGTTGAGATTGTTTGGCATTTTGAAGAAGAAGTAAAATCGCCAGGCAGGCAACTCTGGATAAAGGAAGGTCTCCAGTGAAAATATCCTGCAGAAAGAACTTCTTATACAAAGTTTAATGCTAACAACCCCTCGAAAAGAACAGATTCATGTAGAGAACTATTTAAAAAGACTAGATTACATTACATAAACCAAAAAGCATGTAAATCTGTGTTTAAGAAAGGATAATGTGTATAAATTATTCATTTTATGTGATTTAATGCAAAAAAAAAAAAAAAATTGCATAGTTGAAAGCTTATTCCAGATACAACTTGCATTTAAATTGTATACAAGCGAATATAATTTCCATCTTTCCATCATGGAAAGTTTAAAGGAACTTTTTTATTTTATTTTATCATTAAACTACACTTATAAAGAAATGTGTGTTTTATGTTATAGTATATTGCTGTGTGTTTGGCTGACATCAGCAAATAATATTTTTCAACCAGGGAGCAACTCAGTGTTTGAAACCCTTCCCCGACACTACCCTATATGCCGGCAAAGGATGAGTATATATCCTAACCTTATCTCCAATTCCTCTCTAGGTCCGATAACGATAACAAGTATACTACCATATTGGCAAGGGAGTAACTGCACTGGGTGCCTTCAGCATATATCATTAAAATAATGCACTCATCTATTCATTTATTTATTTATACAATATTTTACCAAGAAGCATACATTGAGATTTCTCTCATTTTCAAGTATGCTCTGGGCCCACAAACATGTAATTGTTACAATGAAATGTTAAATTATACAATATGATATTACAAATACAAAGTAATATTAAAATACACAGTATAATATAAAAAAATATACAGTAATATTAAAATACAAATATATACATTTAACACAGAACAAGTGAGAAATACAATCAACCATGATTACAGATGCATTCTGTGCTAGGATTTTAGTGTGGAAGAAGACTTAATTGTGCCTGGGAGGTTATTCCACAATTGCGCTGGTCTGTAAGAAAATTAAGATCGAGCTACTTTCTTTTCATAATGCGTTATATTAAATAAAGTGCTGGTACTGGATCGGTGATTATAGGAGGTAGGAATGGCCGGGGAGATCATTCTACTCAGATAGCTTAGAAATGTTATCAACCCCTTATTTAACAAGATTAGTAGGTGTGTCCAGTGGCGTACATACCGGGGTCGCAGGGGTCGCGGCTGCGTCTGGGCCCGGCCCACCAGGGGGCCTGGTCGCCCTACGACCCGGTATGTACCCAGTGTGGCCAGCCTCTTCTCCTTGGGGGCCCAGGAGCCAGCCACCCAAGGGTCCCCCGAGGCTGGCCCTGGTGTCACCGGGCGGGCAGGCTGGTGGGCGCACGAGGGAGCACTCTCCCCTGAGTGCTCCCTCTTCAGCTCCCTCACGCGCCGCACTGATGCCGGGCCAGGAGATGACGTCATATTCTGGCTCCAGTATCAGTGCGGCGCGCAAGGGAGCTGAACAGGAAGCACTCAGGGTAGAGTGCTCCCTCGCGTGCCCGCCAGCCAGCCAGCCTGCCCGGTGACCGGCCGCCCAGGAGCACCCCTGGACCTCAGGGAATCCCCTCAGCACTCCCAAAGGTAGGGAGGCTGGGGATTACATTTTAAAAAAAAGTGTGTGTGTGTGTGTTAGAGTGTGTGTTAGAGTTAGTGTGTGTGTGTGTTAGTGTGTGTGTGTTAGTGTTAGAGTGTGTGTTAGTGTTAGTGTGTGCGTGTCTGTGTGTTAGTGTGTGTGTGTGTGTGTGTGCGTGTGTGTGTGTTAGTGTGTGTGTTAGAGTGTGTGTGTGTGTTAGTGTGTGTTAGTGTTAGAGTGTGTTAGTGTTAGAGTGTGTGTGTGTATGTGTTAGTGTGTGTTAGTGTTAGTTTTTGTGTCAGTGTGTGTGTTAGTTTGTGTGTGTCAGTGAATGTGTTACTGTGTGTGTGTTACTGAGTGTGTTAGTTTGTGTGCGTCTGTTAGTGAGTCTGTTTGGTGTCTGTTAGTGAGTGTGTGTTTTGTAAGTGAGTGTGTATGTGTCTGTCTGTCAGTGAGTGTGTATGTATGTCTGTCACTGAGTGTGTGTCTGTCAGTAAATGTGTGTGTCTGTTAGCTAGTGTGTATGCGTCTGTTCGTGAGAGTGTGTGTCTGTTTGCTAGTGTGTATGCACCTGTTCGTGAGAGTGCGTGTGTGTGTCTTCAGCACTTGCCTTTATCACGTGCCGGACTCCCTTGGCGCTGGGGATCCCTCGGCCCGGTCCGCCTCTCAGCTTCGAATGCACATGCGCGGCAAGAGCCACGCACGCATTCAAACCGCCCATAGGAAAGCACTACTCAATGCTTTCCTATGGACGTTCAGCATCTTCTCACTGTGAGAATTTTCACAGTGAGAATCGCAGAAGCTCCTGTAGCAGCTGTCAATGAGACAGCCACTAGAGGCTGGATTAACCCTCAGTGAAACATAGCAGTTTCTCTGAAACTGCTATGTTTTCAGCTACAGGGTTAAAACTAGAGGGACCTGGCACCCAGACCACTTCATTAAAGCTGATGTGATCTCGGTGTCTGTCGTGGTCCTTTAAGTGTATGTGTATCTGCATGCACTGGCGTACATACCGCGGTTCCAGGGGTCACAGGGGTCACAGCCCTGCGTCTCCTGCGACCAGGTGCCTGCTGCCATGTGTTGCGGCCCCCGGCCCGCGCAGAGTAAGCGCGGGGGGGGGGGGCATGGATCAGTTTTTGCACTGGGGCCCCATGGGTTGTGTGTACGCCACTGGGTGTGTCCTAGCATTTGCGAAGCAGTATAGCTATACAGCACTTAGCACACAAAGCTATACAGCACTTAGCACACAAAGTCACAAATACCTCTCCTATGCCCCAGCACTGGCATTTACACTTCAGGAAAAAATATCTCTCTCATAGCAGTCCATTCCCCCCTCTTTATCTGATGGGGTGTGTGGGGGGACCCACACTGTCTCTACACTAAAACCTTCTGTCTAGATCAGACTTCATTCTTTCTAGCTTTTCTTTCAGGTATATTTAAGAAATATACAGTTAGGTAGCACCTATAGTTTGCAAAACATGTTATAAATTCCCATTTTTTGTTACAGATAAACAGATTAATGGGAAAAAAAATATTAAAACACATAATTTAATTTGATAGGTATTCCTGAACAATCTGTACACAATGTTGCTGTTTATCAAAAATGTGCAGGATTTGCAACAAATGTTTAAAAACATATTATGGTTTATTTTTCTACACATTTTAATTTTTTTTCATTTCTAAAATAGTCATGTAGATATTGGGAGGAATTAAATATTTACACATGAAACGGGGTCTGAAATTTTAGAAAATATGTAAAAATAAAAACCTAATAGCTTGTACTTTTGTCCTTTGGATAGTCTCTGCTGAAGGTGACAACAGCAATTAATTTTGACCTACATTGGTTGCTGTAGAATGTGGGAGGAGGGAAATGAAAAGAAGGAAGTGGAAAGTGGAAGTCTCTCTGCACATATGCAGAGCGGTAGAATAGAACCTCAGCAGAAAAATGCATTTATTTGCAGTATGGAAAATAATGCCAACAATTATAACTAAGTCACTAAATATTATTGCTTTGTTTCTTTAGCACACTGTATGCAACCTGTAGGAATACGACTTAGAACATAGTCATATAGAAACATGTTACACCTTCAAATGCACAAAGCCTAAAAATTCTCACTAGTTTAGGGATATTGGAATATGCAATCACTAAGCATTTAATAAAATTAAAACCGAGCAAATTATGTTAATGTCACATATGAACACTGAAGTGATCCAAGGGCATTAAGTCCAGAGGACACAATGAAGTTCCCTAGGTTTGCAAACGAAAATATACAGAGTAAAATCACATTTTATTAAAGAACATAAGTATCAAAGTAAAGTAATCACACCAGATCTAAATACCTAAGGAGAGCTAACGAGCTCAGCAAACCTGATGGGGAGGAGGGATAGCAGACTATAGGAGGCTACTGAATGGCAAATAGTGAATGAAATATCAGATGGAAATCTATATACTATAACCCTCACCAGCTGGTGAAAAGAATGGAAGTATATGTCACTTGCAATGAAGCCAGTCTGTAGTGCTAGATGCGAGTGCACCAGCAAATTAAACTGTGCAGCCTCTTGTTGCCAGTTTCTAAGATCTGTCAGGTTGTACACACTTGCTCTTATTAACCCCTTAAGGACACATGACATGTGTGACACGTCATAATTCCCTTTTATTCCAGAAGTTTGGTCCTTAAGGGGTTAAAATATTGACACAATATATCTCTCAGTTATTGTACTAAACGATCTGGATAAATGCAAGAGGAGACTAAAGTATAAACAGAAGATCCTTCACTAAACTAATCGTATAAATGACTTCAAGGTCACTATCTGAAGAAATAAAACAAGGGCTATACAAAAATGTGGTGTCCACCTTAATAGTGAAAAATACAAACAGCTAAGCACAATAGCCTGTAGTATGCATACTAACTCATAAGTCGCTAGCTGAATATATGAATATACTATAGACTGTACACTAAATAGCCATAAAGAAAAATCCCCTGATAATTTCCTTCCAGCTAAGAATGTCATAAAAAAAAAAAACATCATAGAGAGTATTCCCTTTAGGTATGCTCTATAAATCCTCTAACCATCACAAAAAAAGTGCCAAACTAAAAGGTGCCATGAAAATAAAATGAAAAAATAATCATGAAGCCTTACATAAACTGCTTTTTGGTTATGAGATTTAATGAAAGATATCCTGGAAATTGAACTTGATTTATTCACGTGATATAATTAGTATCTTGATATGGAACAACTTACCAGTTTTTGGCCTGTAAGACCTTCAAGAAGATCCAGAAGTCTTCTCCCATCTTGAAGGTCAATAAACAGATCTTCAATTGGCTGTTTCCCAAACTGGAGAGAAAACAATGTGGAATAAATTAAAATGGAATTTATTTGTATTGAAGAACAAAATTCAATCTTAGTTGCATAGTACACAGAATAGACATATATAATCAGAATTACACGTATGCAAGTGCAGTGTAGTTAGGAAACCCTTGTTTCTAGGATAGTACATGGATCTATATAGCTATCCTGTAAAATTGATTATCAATATGTTATTTCTGATACCCTACCATAATATATAAGTACAGATATCGATTAGCAATACTTGTTATACTCTATTGCAGGTATAGGCAACCTTCGGCACTCCAGATGTTGTGGACTACATCCCACATAATGCTCTTACATCCATAATGCCAGCAAAGCATCATGGGAGATGTAGTCAACAACATTCTAGTGCCGAAGATTGCCTGTGCCTGCTCTATTGGTTAACTCAAACAATGTATTCCTTCTCAACAGTCCAGGTGTAGCCTTTTGCATTAGGGTAGAATTTGGCAAAAAATACCTGCCAATAAAATATTAGCAGAAAACATATCTGTGACAAACTGCCATTTGCCACTGGGGATTGGAGAGGACTGCTTGCCCGCCTCCTACCTTCTGACTATGGCCCTGGGATATATGGCATTTGAAAACACTATTTGTGCCCTGTGACAAAACTGGAGATTGTGCACAAATATGACTATTAACCATATTTTGTATGATTCCCTTCGTTTGTTGCACTGTTCCCCATGTGTTTCATCCGTTGGTTTGGCTGGATAGACTATCAGACAAACTGTGGAGTTACTGGGTGGCCACCATTTCATGTATCAGAGGCACATGGTGAGAACAATGGATGGATTTTAACTCACAGACACTGTTTTGACTTTTCTACACGGTGCCATCTCGCCGGTATTTGGTGCACAAAGACATCGTTCAGTAGTTTTAAACTACAGAACAGGGGACACATTTAACAGTAATTATTTTTCATACAGCCTGTATATGTTCTGCGGAATCTGCATTAAACCGTATATTGGATATGTGGTTCACCCAGATCCCCCGGTTCTCAGTATATACATATTTTGATGGGGTTATTGCATGTTTTGGGGTCCCTGTGATATGTTTTATAATACTGTATTTTCCTGCCTGTGATAATTAAATTAGTCTATTGTGTTGAGATAATTGTATCACAGGCAGAGGGGAGGATTTCTGATGTAATGAATGGTAGTGTTTGCTGTCTTGTAATGTGTTGATTGGTTGTTTTTTTAAAACCCTGTGGGCAGTACTATGTTTGTAGAATGTGAATAAAAGAGGCTATATGTGCCAGTACAGTCAGTTCTTCTTCACCCTCAATCTAGAGTCCTGTCTCTTTTTGGGGAAACTGCTATATCACTACAAGGGATTGCTATGCTTGTCATACTCCCTTGAGCTTTAATCACTTAGCTTTTTTAAGAGCTTGTTCCTGATTCGCTCTCCTGGAGGAGAGGTTTTCCCCACACAGGGTGGACAGAAGATGGCGAGACTGCAGTTAAGCTACGGCGGTTGTGGAGTCTGCAGTGGTTGTGGTGTCCAGTGCGGTGCTTGTGGTCCTCGGCGCAAGCTAGGAAGTGTCCATCAACGGAAGGTACTCGGTCAGAGTACGGGGAGTTCCGTTACAATATCTCAGCCTTTTTTATACCTTAAGTTTCTGTGGGCATTGAAATCTTTGCAAAACAACATTAAAAGCCAAATCACAATCAATGCTTGACTCTAGAACTAGCACTCAGGGCTGCCTCATGGGAATACAGGCAGTGCTGCAGTAAGATGCTCATGCCAGGGTCTCGTTATCACTATCCAGTCTGGTTGAGAATATATAAATATTTCCCCTAAATAGACTGCACTGAAGATCTCCTGCCGAGCAGGCCCCTCACCAGACAACATCACAGGATCCCTCATCTACACTTATCAGCATGGATAGGATATGATGTAATTTCACTTCACCCAGCTCACTACTAGGATAATGCATAGCAGTTCAAACAGAGCCCGCAGCTTGTTTGTGTGTGTTTGTGTATATGGCAGTGTGTATCTGGTAGAATGCCAGGCTTAGTATCCCATATTGTTGGTGTGTCTGACTGTATAACAGAGCTTCACGCAAATAATACTCACAGTAATGTGTTTTTCAATTACTATAAATGTTTTTAATAGGTCTGTATAACTAGGATACACTGTTCTTGTTCTAAATGACAATGTTGTTGAATGGCTGTATGTCTTCAAGTGTGTGTCTAGAAATTAGCATTTGTATTTCTGTGTGTCTGTGAATAATTATATGCATGTGTCTGTGCATAAATATCTGGGATGTTTTATGAGCGTCATCAACGGTGTCAAGCTAAGGAAGGGTTTATCACTATATTGTGAGCAGTGTACTAAGTAGTGATGTTTACCTCAAAACAGCAAGTTTAGACAAATGTAGTCTATATAGCTTGATGGGTATACATGAAATAGATTATTGTCTGAAACAGCAATAAATATTCAATGTATTTTTACTCTTTCAATAACAAACTGCATAGATGATGAAACTTTTACACTTAAAAACTTTTGAAAATCTCTTTGATTTGGTACTCAGATTTTAATATTCCATAAAATTCCTTCCCCACCCCTAAAGTTATTTTTCTAAAGAATGATCCAAAGAATGAAATCTCAGTACAAACTAAGTAGCATTACGGTTTCCTACACAATGGCTTTGCTTCACACTACTGACTTCATATATTTTACCTTTGGCTCAGTGAAGGAAATCATATCACTTTGGCAACTAATCCTTCAAAAGACAGTGTGTTGTGGATCATCCTGACACGGTGGCTGTCACTCTAATGCTGAGAGTGGAATTTTGATTTTAAGGTCTTAATTTAACATGCAGCGCTCAAGAAAGAAAGAAAAAATCACCCTCAAAGCTATCTAGAGATGAGAAAACCACTTCAATAATCTGTGAAATATTATCCCAAAAAATTCTTTAGTTGATTAATAGCTTTTATATGATGATGTACAATTTACTGTAATAATTATCTTCTGAACTTTGCTGCAGAGGTGAAAGCAGATTCACTGGTATCAGACTGGCTTTGAATGACAGTGCTGTGGTACTCTGTGAGTATCACAAATAAGTATAACTCCCAATAGGAATTCGGGTAAGTGATTCTGATTCTTTGCGCTCAGTTGAATGACAGAATAGCCACCGGTGTCACGATCTCATGGTAAAGATTAACCTGCCATTTATCCTTGACAATCGCGCAGTGTAAATAAATTAGGATCTCCTGTTTTTCACTATCCTGTATTAATATAAATTAGAGAGAATACTTCACTATTTGTTGAAGACATACTAACCAAGAAGCTTAGATCTATGCTAACCCAGCCATGTAAGACACTTTCACAATAATGCAACACAATTTTTATTTATTAACATGTTAACAGTTGTTAACAATGTTGACCTGCTGACAATTGCTTCATTCCAATACAACTTTTACTGTTATTGAATCAATAAAAGGGATCTTTACTTTACGTTAAACATTATGTTATGTTACATTCCAGCGGTCACAATAATACCAAAGAGGAGTTAGTACAGAGTAGCAGGGTATACATGAGTGTGATGTATAGACAACACAAAATATATGTAAGATGATACAAAATGTACTTAAAATGATACTATAATCACTCAGACCCCTTCATCTCAATGAAGGGATCTGGGTGAAGTGTTTCTGTCCTTTTAACTCTGCAGTGCAAAACATGCTTAGATTGCAGGTTTAAATCCCCCTCTAGTTACTGTCAGTATGACAGCAGTAGAGGTGTTTCCGTGACACTAACAGAGTATATATGGAAGCCCCCATAGGGGGCTTTCGTTTGAGGAAGTTTGAATATGCATGCGATGGAGGCCATTTTGTGGGAGGTGGGGAGGTGAACAAAACAACAACAAAAAGTTTTACTTTTATTTATTTTTAGGTTTTTTTATGGCAAGATGGTGGGAGGGCAATTGCCTGAGAACACAGACACCTTAGCCTTAGGATGCAGGTTTATATTCCAAATGCTATAGTGTTCCTTTAAGCTCCTTCTTAAACTTTTTTATTTTTTTTAGATTTTGAAGTTTGGACATAAGACCTTTTTCCATTGTTTTTGACATTGTGAATTAGAAATATGCGTTTTCTGTTTTATTGATGTCCCAGATATATTTTACAGGATTTGTGTCGATCTGTAATTGCTTTATAAGTCCCAAGATACTTTTTACGTTTATAACCCTAGTTTTTATTTTTCATTATTAATGATTGTTTAATGTTTGTATGTGATTTTTTTTTCTAATCTGCAGATTACCTTTTGTAATTCCTTCAGTTTGGTTGTATTGTTCATTTTATGTTATAGATCGTTTCCTGCCTGCTTTTATCAATTATGCCTACTTTTCATGTATATTGTGATTCAATGTACTCTTTTAATGAGTGAATGTTTGAACAACAAGTACAATTATGTTTAAATGTGTGATGGCTGATTAGAGCATGTTGCAATCTGGTAACAGTGTATATAAAGACAGCGAGACTTACACTGGGAGCTGACCGAGGTGCTGAACAGACGGCGCGGAGGAGGAGAGAGCTGACAGGAGCTGCAGGAAAGGTAAGTACAGCTCTGCCAGCACCCCTCTCCCCCCACTGAACTACCAATGCTGGACCACCAGGGAAGGAGCCCCCCCCCCCCCCTGGCCAGCTAGCAAGCAGGGAGGGGGGACGAAAAAAAAAGATAATAAAAAAAATAATAATAATAATAATTAAATAATAAATAATAATAATAAAAAAAATAATAATATAAAAAAATAATAATAATAATAATTAATAATATATCAAATGCCCACCCCCACCAACACATACACAAACACACACTGCATCACACACTCACACTTCATTCATATACACACACTGCACTCACACACACTGCATTCATTATATACACACACTGGAAATAAATATTCAATAATATATACGCACACACACTGCACTCATACGCACACACACTGCACTCATACTCACACACACTGCACTCATACTCACACACACTGCACTCATACACGCACTGCACTCATACACGCACTGCACTCATACACGCACTGCACTCATACACGCACTGCACTCATACACGCACTGCACTCATACACGCACTGCACTCATCCGCACACTGCACTCATCCGCACACTGCACTCATACGCACACTGCATTCATACGCACACACTGCATTCATTATATACACACACTGTAAATAAATATTCAATTAATATCATTTTTTTAGGATCTAATTTTATTTAGAAATTTACCAGTAGCTGCTGCATTTCCCACCCTAGTCTTATACTCGAGTCAATACGTTTTCCCAGTTTTTTGGGGTAAAATTAGGGGCCTCGGCTTATATTCGGGTCGGCTTATACTCGAGTATATACGGTAATTATAAAATAAACAAATTAAAACCAATGTGGCTTAGTAGAGAAGTAAAACAAGAGATTAAAAATAAGAAAAGGGCATTTAAAGCATTTAAATCGGACAAATCAGATGCATCTTATAAAAGATATAAGGAAGCAAATAATGCGTGCAAAAAGGCAATTAGATTTGCTAAACTTCAAAATGAAAAAATGATAGCTAAAGAGAGCAAAACCAACCCCAAAGCATTTTTTTAAGTGCATAAATTCTAAAAAAAACCAAAAAAGAAAGTGTAGGTACACTAAAAACTGAAACGGGGGTGTTAGTTAATGAAGATCAGGAAAAGGCAGGAATTTTAAATAACTATTTCTCCTCCATATATATTAAGGAAGAACCCATGGCAATAGATGTTCAAATGATTGCTACTAAAAACTTGCAGAATAATTGTAATTGGATAACTCAAGACAAGGTGCTGCAGCAACTAAAGAAAGTTAATATAAACAAAGCTCCAAGGCCTGGCGGTATCCACGAGTACTTAGGGAACTAAGTGTAGAAATAAGTGAACCTCTGTTTTTAATCTTTCAGGATTCTTTTCTTTCAGGAAGTGTTCCGGAGGATTGGAGGAAGGCAGATGTGGTTCCTATATTCAAAAAGGGTTCAAAATCCTTGCCTGGAAATTATAGACCTGTGAGCTTAACTTCTGTGGCTGGGAAAATATTTTAAAGGTTATTAAGGGATAATATTCAAGAATTCCTTGAGAAGAACATGGTTATCAGCAAAATTCTGCACGTTTTATGAAGCACAGGTCATGTCAAACTAACTTGTTTGCGTTCTATGAAGAAGTAATTAGAAGTATAGATCAGGGTGTTGCAGTGGATGTGATCTATTTGGATTTTGCCAAGGCATTTGACACAGTTCCACACAATAGATTAGTGTTCAAACTCAAGGAAATCGGTCTAAATGAAAATGCTTGTTCTTGGGTA
Source organism: Pelobates fuscus (assembly GCF_036172605.1). Lineage (NCBI taxonomy): Eukaryota > Metazoa > Chordata > Amphibia > Anura > Pelobatidae > Pelobates > Pelobates fuscus. The sequence goes on along the minus strand of NC_086317.1, from coordinate 298,528,565 downwards.
GAACATTGGCTTAAAAACAGAGTACAAAGAGTTGTCATTAATGGTAAATTTTCAAGCTGGACAGAGGTGGCAAGTGGTGTCCCTCAGGGGTCTGTTCTAGGACCCCTTGTTTTTAACATGTTTATAAATGATCTTGAAGACAGCATCGAAAGTCATGTTTCAGTGTTTGCGGATGACACAAAACTCTGTAAAAAATTACAATGTGAGCAAGATACTACTTTGCTGCAGAGGGATTTAGATAGACTAGGGGACTGGGCACTCAAATGGCAGATGAAATTTAATGTGAAAAAATGCAAAGTTATGCACTTCGGCGTAAAGAATACACAAGCAACGTATATCCTTAATGGAAGCGAATTAGGGATAACAACACACGAAAAGGACTTGGGAATTGTTATAGACAACAAACTATTCAACAATGTGCAATGTCAATCAGCAGTGGCCAAGGCCAGTAAGGTATTGTCATGCATGAAAAAGGGCATTCATTCTCGGGACGAGAATATAATTTTGCCTCTTTATAAATCACTGGTAAGTAGTGATGTACCGAACTGTCCGCCGGCGAACAGTTCCCGGCGAAATTAGCGTGTTCGCGTTCGCCGCGGCGGGCGGACACATGCGCAGTTCGATCCGCCCCCTATTCATCATCATTGGGCAAATTTTGACCCTGTGCCTCTCGGTCAGCAGACACATTCCAGCCAATCAGCAGCACTCCCTCCCTTCCACACCCTCCAACCTCCCTCCCAGCATCCATTTTCGATTCATTCGGAAGATGCATGCTTAGTGAGAGGAGGGAAAGTTTAGCTGCTGCTGATTAGATAGGGAAATTGATAGCTAGGCTTCGGTATTCAGTGTCCACTACAATCCTGAAGGACTCATCTGATCTCTGCTGTAAGGACAGCACCCCAAAAAGCCCTTTTTAGGGCTATAACATCAGGCTGCTTTTTTTTTTTTCTGTGTAATGTAATTGCAGGTGCCTGCCTGGCAGCTTCTGTGTGAGGTTCACATTGGATACTGTGCCTATTTGCCCAGTGCCACCACTCATATCTGTTTTAACAATAGGTTAAGCTTTACATTTAAAATAAATATATTTTTTTCACTGTAATAGAAGAGCAGTTGCCTGCCTGCCAGTTTCTGTGTGAGGTTCACATTGGATACTGTGCCCACTTGCCCAGTGCCACCACTCATATCTGTTTTAACAATTGGTTAAGCTTTAGATTTAAAATAAATATTTTTTTTTCACTGTAATAGAAGAGCAGTTGCCTGCCTGCCAGCTTCTGTGTCAGGTTGGATGCCTTGCCCATTTGCACAGTCAGTGCCACCACTCATATCTGTTTTAACAATAGCTTAAGCTTTAGATTTTAAAGAAATCATTTTTTTCACTGTAATAGAAGATCAGTTAGTTGTCTGCAAGCGTCTGGGTGTCAGGCCTACTTCAGCGTGTGCTCTGCAGACCTGTGCCAGCGTGCTTTGACAGTTGCCAATCATATCTGGTGTCTCTTTAGCGTGCTTTTACAAAGAAAAAAGGTTTCCAGTGTAAGCTAATAGCAGACAGTCAGTGTCCTTCAAGCGGCTCTGTCAGGCCTTCCTTCAGCATGTGCCCTGCACAACCCTGCCAGCGTGCTTTGACAGTTGCCACTCATATCTTGTGTCTCTATAGCGTGCTTTTACAACCAAAATTTTGTTTCCACTGTAATAGAAGAGCAGTTGCCTGCCTGCCAGCTTCTGTGTGAGGTTCACATTGGATACTGTGCACACTAGCCCAGTGCCACCACTCATATCTGTTTTAACAATTGGTTAAGCTTTAGATTTAAAATAAATAATTTTTTTCACTGTAATAGAAGAGCAGTTGCCTGCCTGCCAGCTTCTGTGTCAGGTTGGATGCCTTGCCCATTTGCACAGTCAGTGCCACCACTCATATCTGTTTTAACAATAGCTTAAGCTTTAGATTTTAAAGAAATCATTTTTTTTTCACTGTAATAGAAGATCAGTTAGTTGTCTGCAAGCATCTGGGTGTCAGGCCTACTTCAGCGTGTGCTCTGTAGACCTGTTCCAGCGTGCTTTGACAGTTGTCAATCATATTTGGTGTCTCTATAGCGTGCTTTTAAAACCAAAATTTGTTTTTCACTGTTATAGATTGAATAGCAGTTACTTGTCTTCAAGTGGGTGTCTCAGGCCTACAGTGTGTGCTCTGCAGAACTGTTCCAGTGCACATTGCCAATCATATCTGGTGTCTCTATAGCGTGCTTTTAAAACCAAAATTTGTTTTTCACTGTTATAGATTGAATAGCAGTTACTTGTCTTCAAGCGGCTCTGTCAGTCCTTCCTTCAGCGTGTGCTCTGCAGAACTGTTCCAGTGCACATTGCCAATCATATCTGGTCTCACAGTAGCTTGCACGCATAGTACCACTAATCCCCCAAAAAATGACAGGCAGAGGCAGGCCACCCCGCAGGGGCCGTCGTGGTCGTGGTGCTGTGATTCCCTTTTGCCCTAGAATAATGCCCAGTTTTCAGAAGCCACGTATCCTGAACTTGAAAAGTTCTGAGGACTTAGTTGACTGGCTAACACAGGACACCCAATCTCGTACAGCCTCCGCTCGGAACCTTGACGCACCATCCTCCTCCAGCTTAGCTTCAGGCACCTCTCAAGATAGCACTCACCCGCCTGCCGCCACCACCAAAACTAGCACCACAGCCGCTTTACTTGGTATGTCAGAGGAGTTATTCACACACCCGTTTGAAGAAGTGAGTGATGCGCAACCATTATTGCTAGAGGATGTAGATAACAGGGATATGTCTCAGGCAGGCAGCATTAAACACATGGAGGTACGGTGTGATGATGATGATGTTGTACCCGCTGCTGCTTCCTTTTCTGAGTTGTCAGATACAAGCGAAGCGTGCATGCATCGACACCCGGGGTCAGCCCGACAGCACGCCAATCAACGCATGCTGTGTCCACCACCAGAATGCCGTCATTGCAGAGCTCAGCAGTGTGGCATTTTTTTGTGTGTCTGCCTCTGACAACAGCGATGCCATTTGCAACCTGTGCCAAAGGAAACTGAGTCGTGGGAGGTCCAACACCCACCTAGGTACAACTGCTTTGCGTAGGCACATGATCTCACATCACAAACGCCTATGGGATCAACACATGAGTACAAGCAGCACGCCTACTCTAAGCCGCCATCCTCCTCCTCGTCCAGCATCTTCAGCCACGTCAACCACTGCTGTCCTTCTTGCCCCCTCTCAACCATCCGCCACTCCGTCTCCCGCCTTGAGCAGTTCCCGCTCATCTGCCCACAGTCATGTGTTTCTGTCAAGGACATGTTTGAGCGTAAGAAGCCAATGTCACCAAGTCACCCCCTTGCCCAGCATCTGACAGCTGGCTTGTCCAAACTATTAGCCCGCCAGCTTTTACCATACAATCTGGTTGAGTCTGAGGCGTTCAAAAAATTTGTAGCTATTGGGACACCGCAGTGGAAGGTACCCGGCCGGAATTTCTTTTCACAAAAGGCAATCCCCAACTTGTACTCGATTGTGCAAAAGGCACACAGTGTTGGGGCAAGGGTCCATCTGACCACTGATACCTGGTCTGTAAAGCATGGTCAGGGCAGGTATATCACCTACACTGCGCATTGGGTAAACCTGCTGACGGCTGACAAGCAAGGAATGCGTGGCATTGCAGAGGAGTTGGTGACACCGCCACGAATTGCAGGCAGTCCTGCTGCCACCTCCTCTACTCCTCCTACTCCATCCTCTTCCATAACCTCCTCGGCTGAGTCCTCTTGTGCCGCTGCTTCTTGCTCCACATCAACGGCACCCCCCCAGCTCCCCAGGTACTATTCCACATCCCGGATACGGCAGTGTCACGCCGTCTTGGGTTTGACTTGCTTGAAAGCAGAGAGTCACACCGGACAAGCACTCCTGTCCGCCCTGAACGCACAGGTGGAAAAGTGGCTGACTCCGCAGCAACTGGATATCGGCAAAGTGGTGTGTGACAACGGAAAAAATTTGATAGCGGCATTGAAGTTGGGCAAGTTGACACATGTGCCGTGCATGGCACATGTGTGTAATCTGATCGTACAACGCTTTGTGCATAAGTACACAGGCTTACAGGACGTCCTGAAGCAGGCCAGGAAGGTGTGTGGCCATTTCAGGCGTTCCTACATGGCCATGGCTCACTTTGCCGATATCCAGCGGCGAAACAACATGCCAGTGAGGCGCTTGATTTGCGACAGCCCTACACGTTGGAATTCAACACTCCTAATGTTCGACCGCCTGCTCCAACAAGAAAAAGCTGTTAATGAATATTTGTATGACCGGGGTGCTAGGACAGCCTCTGGGGAGCTGGGAATTTTTTTGCCACGTTACTGGACGCTCATGCGCAATGCCTGTAGGCTCATGCGTCCTTTTGAGGAGGTGACAAACCTAGTCAGTCGCAGTTGTGTGTGTGCGTGTGTATGGCTGTCTGCCTGTGTGTGTGTGTGTGACAGGGTGAAGATTTCTTGCACATGGGTGTGACAGGGTGAAGATTTCTTGCACAGGGCGCCCAAAGGCCTAAGGCTGGCCCTGCGCATGGGTCAGTGGCTCTGCACCAGACTTCCCTCCAATTGATCAAAGTTAAAGGATTTCAAGTGGACTGATTACAATTACAGGGCCTCTAAAGAGTCCTGTATTGTTATTTGTCGTCACTACCTTCCCGCGTCGGGAGTGGGTCATTTGCGCCCCTGCTGCCTTCCTTGCATGTGGTTGCTGTTTGTCAGGGATTTGTCAATCCATATCTGCCAAGTGACCCTATGTAGGGGTAACAGTCCCTATTCTGCTCTGTGTCAGTGTGTATCAGGGGTTTTGAGGACAGGTGTCAATCCATATCTGCCAAGTGACCCTATGTATATCTGCTGTCAGTACACAGGAAAAGTTTAAATATTTCTTGTTCTACGTTCTCTGCAACTCCACGCACCGACTCATCCAATACGTGAAGATCTGGGGTTTCTCTGACTCTCCTCAGTAGTGTATCAAACAGAGTCTGCACTGTGGTAACACGGACATCTTCAGGACATAACTCAACTATTTGCAGATAGGCAGTCTGCAGCTTCTCTTTTTCACCTGTTCTCTTCTTTCTCTTATGCGTATTCTTGTCTATATGCAGGTGGTCTCTTGCCTTTCTTTTAACCAATTCGTTCCTTCCATATGGTTTCAAAAGATCTCTGGCATCATTACTTTCAACGCAAATAACGTCATCATAGTTAGTCTCCTCATTATTCACCGGGAAGAGAGTGTTTGCACTGACTACCAACAGCATGCTCTTGCCATTGCCTACTCCACCTTCAACGACAGGGTGCAAGACCCAAGGAGAAGGATCATTCACTTTATTATCTGTCTTTATTTCACAAGTAGTGCCTGGAACATCCTCATGGGTCACTAGATGTAAATCTGGACTAATGTCAACCCCAGGGTCTGGAAAATCATCAATTTGAAATTTTTCGAATAATCCCAGTGGGCTGCCACATTCTTCCTCCTCTGATGGTATTAAAGTTTGCAGAGATTCACTATGGGGTGGTGTCAAGCATTTTGGAGAACAATTAAGCATCTCCATCCCAATACGTTTCAGATGTCCTATCAGCTCTTCCACCCTATGCGATACTATGGGCAGGCTACCCGTGACATCATTACTCACGGCCCTATTTCACGCGGACACTCTGTGTCAGTGTGTATCATGGTGTCTGTGGACAGGGAACAGTCTCTATTCTGCTCTGTGTCAGTGTGTATCATGGTCTCTGTGGACGGTGAACAGTCTCTATTCTGCTCTGTGTCAGTTTGTATCATGGTCTCTGTGGACGGTGAACAGTCTCTATTCTGCTCTGTGTCAGTGTGTATCAGGGGTTTTGAGGACAGGTGTCAATCCATATCTGCCAAGTGACCCTATGTAGGGGGAACAGTCTCTATTCTGCTCTGTGTCAGTGTGTATCAGGGATCATTAGGATAGGTGTCAATCCATATCTGCCAAGTGACCCTATGTAGGGGGAACAGTCCCTATTCTGCTCTGTGTCAGTGTGTATCAGGGGTTTTGAGGACAGGTGTCAATCCATATCTGCCAAGTGACCCTATGTAGGGGGAACAGTCGCTATTCTGCTCTGTGTCAGTGTGTATCAGGGGTTTTGAGGACAGGTGTCAATCCATATCTGCCAAGTGACCCTATGTAGGGGGAACAGTCCCTATTCTGCTCTGTGTCAGTGTGTATCAGGGGTTTTGAGGACAGGTGTCAATCCATATCTGCCAAGTGACCCTATGTAGGGGGAACAGTCTCTATTCTGCTCTGTGTCAGTGTGTATCAGGGATCATTAGGATAGGTGTCAATCCATATCTGCCAAGTGACCCTATGTAGGGGGAACAGTCCCTATTCTGCTCTGTGTCAGTGTGTATCAGGGGTTTTGAGGACAGGTGTCAATCCATATCTGCCAAGTGACCCTATGTAGGGGGAACAGTCTCTATTCTGCTCTGTGTCAGTGTGTATCAGGGGTTTTGAGGACAGGTGTCAATCCATATCTGCCAAGTGACCCTATGTAGGGGGAACAGTCTCTATTCTGCTCTGTGTCAGTGTGTATCATGGTCTCTGTGGACGGTGAACAGTCTCTATTCTGCTCTGTGTCAGTGTGTATCATGGTCTCTGTGGACGGTGAACAGTCTCTATTCTGCTCTGTGTCAGTGTGTATCAGGGGTTTTGAGGACAGGTGTCAATCCATATCTGCCAAGTGACCCTATGTAGGGGGAACAGTCTCTATTCTGCTCTGTGTCAGTGTGTATCAGGGGTTTTGAGGACTGGTGTCAATCCATATCTGCCAAGTGACCCTATGTAGGGGGAACAGTCTCTATTCTGCTCTGTGTCAGTGTGTATCTGGGATCATTAGGATAGGTGTCAATCCATATCTGCCAAGTGACCCTATGTAGGGGGAACAGTCCCTATTCTGCTCTGTGTCAGTGTGTATCAGGGGTTTTGAGGACAGGTGTCAATCCATATCTGCCAAGTGACCCTATGTAGGGGGAACAGTCCCTATTCTGCTCTGTGTCAGTGTGTATCAGGGGTTTTGAGGACAGGTGTCAATCCATATCTGCCAAGTGACCCTATGTAGGGGGAACAGTCCCTATTCTGCTCTGTGTCAGTGTGTATCAGGGGTTTTGAGGACAGGTGTCAATCCATATCTGCCAAGTGACCCTATGTAGGGGGAACAGTCCCTATTCTGCTCTGTGTCAGTGTGTATCAGGGGTTTTGAGGACAGGTGTCAATCCATATCTGCCAAGTGACCCTATGTAGGGGGAACAGTCCCTATTCTGCTCTTTGTCAGTGTGTATCAGGGATCATTAGGATAGGTGTCAATCCATATCTGCCAAGTGACCCTATGTAGGGGGAACAGTCCCTATTCTGCTCTGTGTCAGTGTGTATCAGGGGTTTTGAGGACAGGTGTCAATCCATATCTGCCAAGTGACCCTATGTAGGGGGAACAGTCTCTATTCTGCTCTGTGTCAGTGTGTATCAGGGCTGGGCTTTGAGGACAGGTGTCAATCCATATCTGCCAAGTGACCCTATGTAGGGGGAACAGTCTCTATTCTGCTCTGTGTCAGTGTGTATCAGGGGTTTTGAGGACAGGTGTCAATCCATATCTGCCAAGTGACCCTATGTAGGGGGAACAGTCTCTATTCTGCTCTGTGTCAGTGTGTATCAGGGATCATTAGGATAGGTGTCAATCCATATCTGCCAAGTGACCCTATGTAGGGGGAACAGTCCCTATTCTGCTCTGTGTCAGTGTGTATCAGGGGTTTTGAGGACAGGTGTCAATCCATATCTGCCAAGTGACCCTATGTAGGGGGAACAGTCTCTATTCTGCTCTGTGTCAGTGTGTATCAGGGGTTTTGAGGACAGGTGTCAATCCATATCTGCCAAGTGACCCTATGTAGGGGGAACAGTCTCTATTCTGCTCTGTGTCAGTGTGTATCATGGTCTCTGTGGACGGTGAACAGTCTCTATTCTGCTCTGTGTCAGTGTGTATCATGGTCTCTGTGGACGGTGAACAGTCTCTATTCTGCTCTGTGTCAGTGTGTATCAGGGGTTTTGAGGACAGGTGTCAATCCATATCTGCCAAGTGACCCTATGTAGGGGGAACAGTCTCTATTCTGCTCTGTGTCAGTGTGTATCAGGGGTTTTGAGGACTGGTGTCAATCCATATCTGCCAAGTGACCCTATGTAGGGGGAACAGTCTCTATTCTGCTCTGTGTCAGTGTGTATCAGGGATCATTAGGATAGGTGTCAATCCATATCTGCCAAGTGACCCTATGTAGGGGGAACACTCCCTATTCTGCTCTGTGTCAGTGTGTATCAGGGGTTTTGAGGACAGGTGTCAATCCATATCTGCCAAGTGACCCTATGTAGGGGGAACAGTCTCTATTCTGCTCTGTGTCAGTGTGTATCATGGTCTCTGTGGACGGTGAACAGTCTCTATTCTGCTCTGTGTCAGTGTGTATCATGGTCTCTGTGGACGGTGAACAGTCTCTATTCTGCTCTGTGTCAGTGTGTATCAGGGGTTTTGAGGACAGGTGTCAATCCATATCTGCCAAGTGACCCTATGTAGGGGGAACAGTCTCTATTCTGCTCTGTGTCAGTGTGTATCAGGGGTTTTGAGGACTGGTGTCAATCCATATCTGCCAAGTGACCCTATGTAGGGGGAACAGTCTCTATTCTGCTCTGTGTCAGTGTGTATCAGGGATCATTAGGATAGGTGTCAATCCATATCTGCCAAGTGACCCTATGTAGGGGGAACACTCCCTATTCTGCTCTGTGTCAGTGTGTATCAGGGGTTTTGAGGACAGGTGTCAATCCATATCTGCCAAGTGACCCTATGTAGGGGGAACAGTCCCTATTCTGCTCTGTGTCAGTGTGTATCAGGGGTTTTGAGGACAGGTGTCAATCCATATCTGCCAAGTGACCCTATGTAGTGGGAACAGTCCCTATTCTGCTCTGTGTCAGTGTGTATCAGGGGTTTTGAGGACAGGTGTCAATCCATATCTGCCAAGTGACCCTATGTAGGAGGAAGAGTCCCTATTCTGCTCTTTGTCAGTGTGTATCAGGGATCATTAGGATAGGTGTCAATCCATATCTGCCAAGTGACCCTATGTAGGGGGAACAGTCCCTATTCTGCTCTGTGTCAGTGTGTATCAGGGGTTTTGAGGACAGGTGTCAATCCATATCTGCCAAGTGACCCTATGTAGGGGGAACAGTCTCTATTCTGCTCTGTGTCAGTGTGTATCAGGGCTGGGCTTTGAGGACAGGTGTCAATGTTAGGTGATTTCTGCCCTTTATGGATTAAAAGCAGACTCTGCATCAACTATGCAATTTTCCATGGGAGTTTTGCCATGGATCCCCCTCTGGCATGCCACAGTCCAGGTGTTAGTCCCCTTGAAACAACTTTTCCATCACTATTGTGGCCAGAAAGAGTCCCTGTTGTTTTTAAAATTCGCCTGCCCATTGAAGTCAATGGCGGTTCGCGCGGTTCGCCGGTTCGCGAACATTTGCGGAAGTTCGCATTCGCCGTTCGCGAACTGAAAATTTCGGGTTCGCAACAACACTACTGGTAAGATCACATATTGAATATGCTGTGCAATTTTGGGCACCAGTTCTAAAGAAGGATATTATAGCACTAGAAAAAGTGCAGAGGCGGGCTACAAAATTAATAAAATGAATGGAACATATCAGCTATGAAGAAAGGTTAACAAATTTAAACCTATTTAGTTTAGAAAAACGTTGCTTGAGAGGGGATATGATAACATTATACAAATATATTCCGGGCCAATACAAACCATTGTGTGGAAATCTATTCACAAACCGGACTTTACATAGGACACAAGGTCATGCGTTTAGACTGGAAGAAAGAAGATTTCGTCTAAGGCAAAGGAAAGGTTTTTTTACTGTAAGAACAATCAGGATGTGGAATTCTCTGCCTGAAGAAGTGGTTTTATCAGAATCCATACAGATGTTAAAACAGCTACTAGATGCATACTTGCAAAAACAGAATATTCAAGGATATAATCTTTCAATGTAGGGTAATAACTGCTTGATCCAAGGATAAATCTGACTGCCATTCTGGGGTAAGAATGATTTTTTTTCCTAGGTTGTTGCAAAATTGTGCTTCAAACTGTTTTTTTTTGCCTTCTTTTGGATCAACAGCAAAAAACAAAAGTGAGGAAGGCTGAACTTGATGGACGCAAGTCTCTTTTCAGCTATGTAACTATGTAACTATGTAACTATGTACATTCACCTGGTTAGTACCTTGCCAAATATGTATGTTCTATGTACAAGACATGACATTTTAATAGTAAAACAAAAACACTAACGATATTGTGAGGGGACAATACGACTTTCTAATATTTACTTTTATTTGTAATAAATGTACTGTTAACAATCTTGTATGCATATGCTGATTGATTTATTGGTAAAATTAAAGCAGGTAATAAAACAAATGTAGCGTATTACAAACATGACTTGCATTACATCTGCACAGATCACATTATATCTCAAAATAAATGCATTATTTGATTGCAATAAATATTTTAGTAGCTGAGTGCATTAGTTCAAAACATAAAACAGCATTGCAAGATCCTGAGGCAAAAAAAAGGATTGAGAATGAAAAACAAACAAACAAAAAAATAAATAAAACCGATAAAATCAACAAAAGAAAGCAATAATATTTTATGATGTTATTGTTATAGCAAAATGCAGTAACATGTACCTTATGATGAGGATCCGGTTTATTTATTTTTTTGACAATATCAACATCTTGCAATGTTCCTAATAAAAATGATGGAGTAATATGCAAGGAGACAAAGTATTTTGTCTCGTCCCATCCTAGATGATAAATTGTTACAGGTTTATCTATTTAATTTTTAAGGAGAATGACTGTCAGTCCTGAAAACTGTCATAGGAGTGATTATTGGTGCAGTCTAGTTCTCAAGCTTTAGTAGAAGTAAATAATGTACAACTCAAGACTACTTTGCTTATTCTTAGACAAATACAGCTTATATTTCCCAGGGCTGGCTGATAATACCCCTATGGCAGTGCCAGAGGTGGAATTACAACTCTGGCAGCAGATGGGTTAATTTCTCAATATAAGCAAAACACTGCAAATACAGACACCAGGCACCATAACTACCTAATAACTGAGGAGGTCATGTGACTTGGAGTAATCCTTTCAAGAGCTATATTACTGATCCTTGCCTTAAAAATTAAACTGTGTGGAATCACATTTTGTGTCCTATCACCATTTACAAATAACAAATGCTTTCTTTTCTGGAATGTATTCACTACAGCCTAAAATGTAATCAATTAAACATTTAATATCTTTGGGAAAAAAATTTGTAATGATATAATATAAAAAATATTTTTTCAAAATATTAAAATATCAAAATATAATCCACGATCCTGCACTCATATTTGTAGTATCAGTGTCACTGTGCTCTTTCAGCCAAATCAACAAAAATCTCCATGAAGAAAGGCACACGCTAGGCTTGTTGAAGAAAATTATTCGTCTTCATTCATAACACACAGGTTACAGCAAATCGACGTTTCAGTCCATCCTGATGAAAGTCCTATGATGGATTGAAACGTTGATTTGCTGTAACCCGTGTGTTATGAATAAAGACGAATAATTTTCTTCAACAAGCCCAGCCTGTGCCTATCTTCGTGGTGATATATATGGTATATATATTACATAGAAAAATAATATAAATAATGAACAACAATAATTGGCATTGGTTAAAAGTTCTCATGCTTGCCTACAAAGCACTCCATAATTTGCCTCTGTTATATGCCCCCTTTATTAGCAGATATGTTCCAGCCCAACCTCTTTGCTGTACCAATGAGATGTTATTGTCACATTCTCACACCTGCACCCTGCAGAAAACAAGCACACCCAATGAAAATTATAAAAATGAATGTATCAATCAGGTAAAATATAACATGGAGTAAACTTTTCACAAACAGGATGGAATGGTGACCAGTGCAAGCAAACTTATAAGCCAACATTTTTTTAACGTTTTATTTCAACCTTACTCTTTACCCTGTTTCTGTATTGTGTCTTGTATTGTAAACAAATGCTGAAATTGATGATTTCTTGGCAAAGAATTTGCTTCAGAAAAAGGTAGCTAGTGGCTTGCCTGCTGGAAACTGATTTACCGATATCTATAAAAATATAGAAACATTCACATATATCTTTGTCCCCAGGCAAACCGGTTGAGTTGTTCACTCATCTGTAATTATTTCTTTTGAGCAGTTGTCAATCACTATCTGTCAATCGCAAGGCAACAACAAAGGTTTTGAGGTTGATTGCTTAATATAGATGTGAAACTGTATTGTTTTGAGTTTCATTCTGTCTTCTTCAGTATTACTACAAGTGATGTAGAGGAACCAAGAAAAAAAAGCAGAAATTACATGTCGCTATAACCGCTAAAGGGGGCTGCAGTGGTTGTGGTACTTCCATGAGGAATGCACATTATAAAATTTGGGAGGTGTTTTTCATGCCTTCTTCCTGCTTTTATTACTTAAAAATAAGGCCTTGATTTAAAAAGCTTTTCAAATTATTATTATTATTATTATTGGTATTTATATAGTGTCAACTTATTCCGTAGCGCTTTACAATGGAAGGGGGAAATGTAACAGTACACAAGCCAATTACAAAATGATACTGAAACAATGGGTAGATGAGGACCCTGCTCAAACATGCTTATAATCTAGAGGAGTGGAGTATAAATATCCAATATTCACTAATGTTAGAATGTCCACATTAAACTCCATGGAGTTTTTGAAGATAAATCTTTTTTTTTTTTACATTATTGAATCATTTACAAAGTTTATTAAATCAAGTCCTATGTAAGGTATGCAAGAGTATGATAAGTTTATGAGTTTTACAAGAGGTGAGCTTATTGGCATCATTCACTAACCCAACTTAAGAATCTTGCTGCACCACACACCTGCTACCTCCACCACATATCCTTTTTAATCAGCTAGGCATTCTATGGCTATGCACAGTTTACCTGCAACATCATAGACAAACAGACAGACAGACAGACAAGATACATAGATTATGATTATAGTTCTGTGATAGATGTGATGAATTACACGGATTAAAATTCACTCAGTAAATGTATCTCGGAGTAGAAGAAGGGATGCTTTCCTTCACTTACTGCAAGGCAACACACCAACTGTTATTGTCAATATAAACTGTGAAGCTGAAATTGACTGTTAAGTAGGTGACAGATACTCAGCATATCAGAGATTTGTGATATTTTCATATCATAACATAAGGCAGAAAATAATCCTTGGCATAGACACAGCATCCCTGAAATAGTGGCTTCACACAACTTAGTCCTAATGTGGATTTAGCTAGTTAAGAAAAAACATTCCAATATATTAGATAGATAGATAGATAGATAGAGAGATAGAGAGTGAGATGGATAGATAGATAGATAGATAGATAGATAGAGAGATAGAGAGAGAGATGGATAGATAGATAGATAGATAGATAGATAGATAGATAGAGAGAGAGATAGATAGATAGATAGATAGATAGATAGATAGATAGATAGAGAGATAGAGAGAGAGATAGATAGATAGATAGATAGTCTAGATAGATAGATAGTCTAGATAGATAGATAGATAGAAGATAGATAGATAGATAGATAGATAGATAGATAGATAGATAGATAAATAGATAGATAGATAGATAGTCTAGATAAATAGATAGATAGATATATAGTATAGATAGATAGATAGATAGATAGATATAATTTGGGTGTGGTCAAGAAGTGACTTTAACCCCTTAAGGACACATGACGTGTCTGACACGTCATGATTCCCTTTTATTCCAGAAGTTTGGTCCTTAAGGGGTTAAGTAGTTCAATTATTATTATTTTGTTAAGTGATTACATGCTAGAGTTGATTATTGGTATCAATATCAGTATGACCACTTTGCTTCACTGATAGAATGTATAAATCATTGAGGATACACTTACAGTAAACTATGTTGATAAAAAAGGCTTTCTCCATACAAATCTTTAACCAGAATCTGAAGGCTGCAATATTTACGCTGACATGTAATTAATGTGTAAATGCTTTTCTAGCTTTTTTTAAAATGTGTACTTTCTTATTTAATTTATTTAACAATTCCTACATTGTATCAACACAATTGAGTTTTTATAGCCATGCGAGTGCTTCTATTATTGTTTTCTTCTGTTCCTGATTGCAAAGCACTCTGAATACCATTATGTGAAAAGTACTTTATAATCAAACCTTTTTATTTTTCTTATATTAGGCAATTTATCATAAAACCACTGAAGCATACAGTGTAATTTTAATGTATACACACTATTAGCTAGACCATTTACAGCTTTCCTCTTAAAATAATTTTTTTGGAAGAATTTTGAACGATTGAAGTGGTTAGAGTTGGACATAGCATTTAATCATTGTTATATGATAATCTTAAAGCCACTCATATCTTCAGATCCATACTAAGACCTCCTCTGTTTAATTTTAAACACAGCAAATGGTAGTAACTGAATTCTACCACTGTTAGTGCTTGTCAGGATGGGTAGAGGTCCCAACATGCTAATCTAGAAAAGTGAGAAAGACAGGACATACTACAGGTCCCTAAAGGTGGACATCTGTAATGTTATCACAAAACTGAGAATGGCCAAAATACAAGCCAAGGTAAGGAACGTAAAAGAAAACAGGATGCAAAGACAAGATAAGGGTAAAGGTGTACACACGTTAGAATAGTCAATAAACAAGGCAAGGTCAAAATTGAGAATATTCAAAAGCAGAAGGAATGCACGCTCACGCTACTAGAGACCTTGATGGGGCATAGGTCTCTGAATTGAATGCGTTTAAAAAGCCCTGGCATGTGACATCGCAAGAGCAACTCCAAAACGTTTTAGATTTGCCACACCAAAAATGATTCTCAATTTGGTTACTTAACACTAAATATATTGAGCTGGCATTGTTGGATTCTCTTGAGTGTTGGAACATGTTAAACACAATCCTTGTGTCTGTATGGACAAAGGACTTGCTTGATGTAGGGTTTTTTTCAAAGTCTTTTCGGGATGCCATGATGTTGATGCTTGCTTGTCACAAGGTAAGGATTCTGACTAAGTCTTTTCAGTTTGCAACGATTTTGATGCATGACTATCACATGATATGGAATTTAGCTAGTTCTTTTTTGTGTATGTCAATATTGATGCAGGATCTAAGCGATTTAGAGTGATGCTGAGTGTGACCTGGAATGTGACAGTGCTAAAGAGAATGCAATGAACCTTGTCAGTATGTAAAATAGCTTAGCTTGGGATAACTTACCACTTTATGTGAATCTACAATATGCTGTTGAGTTAACCTACATATATCTGGCTTTTTTATTATCACATTACAGGTATATGTTATATTAGAAAACTAAATGAGAAAAGTTCAAGTGGGTTCACATTATCTATTGCGGACATGCTCAACTATTATAGATAACCTTGGAAAAGTCAAACAAACAATACATTAGGTGTTATTTTACTAAACCCGAAATTGTGCAGAAATAAAGCTGTAATTGATGCCTTTGTCCTAAATGGTTGAGCTATAAAATAGTCAGATTGCAGATTTTTTCCCATTTCTATTCTGTTCTAGATTTACAGATTTGTTTTGGTTCAAACTACAATTTATCCAAACTTGGGCTAAATTCCTTAACTCGAAAAGAAATGTGCAATGGCTGAACATGTTGATTTCAGTTCGTAATTCTAGATTCTGCAAAATAGTGATTGACCCTCTTTCATGCCCTTTTGGTTCATCTGATTCAGTTCCCAAATTGGGTTTTTGGTACTGAAATGCAGCTGGGTCGAACTGATATATGGCTCAAATTCAGACGTCCCCAAATAGTTTGCTGTTTTCAGGAAAAATTATTGGGCCAATTTAAATTTCTCACCATGCACAAGTATAGTGATACAAAGAGAGTATCACTCTCTCCATAGACAGTGCATATGGGAGGAAGCCCAGAAAGCAACTTTGGGGTTACACTGTAAGGGAATGATTTAATCCAATTGGGTTATAAGGTGCCAATGATTCCGAGAGAGCTAGAAACTCCTGCCTGAGCTACACCTGGCAGTCCAGGGCTCAGCTTATTGGCTGACAGAAATCAACTGATACTAAGTTTTAAGGCTTAGTTTAAGGAGAGCTGACAGAGCTCCTAAGTAGGGGTTTCCAGCTTTCTGTTTTATATTTGATATATTTTATGTTATCTTTATTTTTGAGTATTAGTGGTGTTTCCTTTCCTTAAGTGACTTCTTTATATTTTAGAGTACATCGAACTATAACTGCGTAACAATAGTTTTATTGATCTTATAGGTTACTTATTTTTTTATTAAGCATTTCATTAAAATACAGAAAAGTTGAATGATTCCTAACAGAATATGATGTGTACGGTTTCCTTTATGTATGCTTCTAAATGCAATAGGATGTACGTATACACATACATTTTAAGCAATGTTCATAAGTAAAGTTAGTTGTATATAATTTTCTTTTATTAGGGCCTATTCTTCCTTAAATAGCTGACCAGTTTAGAGTTGAGATCACAAGTTGCTAATCCTCCACTGACATGCAGCTTCACTAAGGTGGACTTCAAGACTTCACATGGAACTAGTTTCAGTTGTTTCTTTTTCAAACTCTTTATTTATTGTGTGTAATTTATTTTTATAGTCCTGACATATTTCACTTGTTTTTATGGTTTTATTATACAACTGGTGAAATAGTGGGTATATGTTTTAGCAGCTGGTTATCGAATATTTTCAGAATTGTGTCCATTTATTTGCAGAAAACCTTTGTTTATCTTTTTCTGCTTCTTATCTCCATAGGTTACAGGCTCAGTATGTCCGATTTGGTCTTAATGTAAGTTTTAGCGTACATTTAAGCCTAAATGGAGTTGCTGCTAAGATTCTTCTTTTCCCAAGGTCACATTCTTATCTAAGCCAAACTAGTCATATGTTATTGGGCTTCTTCCATTGTAGAGGCCACACACTAATAAATTAGTGTTGGTTAATTATCTTTCTCTGTCCCAGAGGTCATATGTTACTGAGCCAAATAAGACACAAACTCTTAATCCAAACTAGCCAAACTTTCTGAACATATGTTGCGTGCAATAATAAGAAACATACTATGAGCCGTGTGTTTCTATTTATTGCTCCAGATTTACAACATTACTTCATAATTTCTCCAGTTAATCTTGATAAATATGGCCCTATAAAGACATTAAATGTGTAAACTGTATATGCTAACTAAACATCCTTCTATTATGTTACTACTGCCCTGTTGCCTAATTATGTCAATTCTTTTATAACAAACCATTTCAGAATGAAACTAAGGTATTAGGCTACAGAAAATGTCTAATTTTTCATTCATAATGGTTGGAAGGCCTGACATAATCACACACTAACGACAACACTGCAGCAAGTCAATATGTCAAAATGTGGTATTCCTGATTAGCTTCAATGTTGAGCTTATGGGCATGTACAAAACGTAATCCACTACAAAAATAACACTACAGGCCATTTAGTTCTGTTATCTACAATGAAATGCCGTATTGTTTAGATGGCACACTGGCACACTAAAGGGAAAATCTCCATTTCCCTTTAATGTACTCAATAAATGTAATGAGTAATCTGTTTTGTTCGGACTCAATAGCTCAGAGGTATACATTTGTCCAGACGCTTCAATAGATTTAACATTCATTTTATTTCACGAGACAAGCAAAAGAAAATAGCAGATGAAACAGTGTCCTAATGAGATATATTTTCTGAAGCATTCTGAAGATCATTGTTCTCTATGGAGAATCACTGTTGTGGCAGCACAAGTAAATTGCAAGTCTATAAATTTACATCAGAGGCCTGACACACAACTACATGCCACTTTCACACCAATAAAGCCAGATATAAATACCGTATATACTCGAGTATAAGCCGAGTTTTTCAGCACATTTTTTGTGCTGAAAAACCCCAACTCGGCTTATACTCGAGTCAGAGTCTGTATTATGGCAATTTTCATTGCCATAATACAGACTGGGGGAGAGGGGTGCTGGCAGAGCTGTACTTACCTTTCCTGCAGCTCCTGTCAGCTCTCTCCTCCTCCGCGCCGTCCGTTCAGCACCTCGGTCAGTTCCCAGTGTAAGTCTCGCGAGAGCCGCGGCTCTCGCGAGACTTACACTGGGAGCTGACAGAGGGAGCTGCACAGACCGCGCGGAGGAGGAGAGAGCTGACAGGAGCTGCAGGAAAGGTAAGTACAGCTCTGCCAGCACCCCTCTCCCCCCCACTGAACTGCCAATGACACTGGACCACCAGGGAAGGAGCCCCCCTCCCTGCTATGTATCAAGCAGGGAGGGGGGACGAAAAAAATATATAATTTAAAAAAATAATAATAATTAAATAATAAATAATAATTAAAAAAAAAAATAATAATAATTAATAATATATTAAATGCCCACCCCCACCAACACATACACAAACACACACTGCATCACACACACTCACACTTCATTTATATACACACACTGCACTCATACACACTGCACTCATACACACACACTGCACTCACACACACTGCATTCATACACACACTGCACTCACACACACTGCACTCAGACACACACACTTCATTCATATACACACACTGCACTCACACACACTGCACTCACACACACTGCACTCACACACACTGCACTCACACACACTGCACTCACACACACTGCACTCATTATATACACACACTGGAAATAAATATTCAATTAATATATACGCACACACACTGCACTCATACACACACACTGCACTCGCACTGCACTCATACACGCACTGCACTCATACACGCACTGCACTCATACACGCACTGCACTCATACGCACACACTGCATTCATTATATACACACACTGTAAATAAATATTCAATTAATATAATTTTTTTTAGGATCTAATTTTATTTAGAAATTTACCAGTAGCTGCTGCATTTCCCACCCTAGTCTTATACTCGAGTCAATAAGTTTTCCCAGTTTTTTGGGGTAAAATTAGGGGCCTCGGCTTATATTCGGGTCGGCTTATACTCGAGTATATACGGTATATACAAATTAGACTTGTGCATTCAGTTTCAAATAAACAACTATTTATCTGAATTTTGGGTAATCAGCAGGACATCTGAATTCCACACCTTTGACTGGAATGACTAAATTAATTTGAACCAAAACGCTATATTAATATATTTCAGACAACCTGAATTAAAAGTTTTTTTTGGAATAATAAGTTGAGCCAAACCACGTCTTTTTTGATTTGCACAAGTCTTACATGCATGTTAAAAACAGAAATGAGACTAATTGTGCTATTAACAGGTTACTCCAAACATCATGACTGCTACAGTCTGGTGTAGTGGTTATGATAGCAGGAGTACCCTGGTGCCATTCCTTACTAATGGGACAAACTGTTCCACAATGGTATACCCTCTTACCTGGGTCCCTGGCAGGTGATGTGTACCCTGCTCTGCCACACTGTGGAAGCCAGATGACAATCCCATAGCGATTCATTGGATGAGATTGCTACTTCAAAACATTGACAGTGGTCATGGTGTTTGGAATAACCCTTTACTAAATATTTCCCCATTTAATTAATATATATATATATACACATACATATGTTGAAAATATTGATGATCATGATTTAGAGTAACACTCACTAGGAGTAAATGCCTAGTATGTCTAGTAACCAATATTGTGGTTATTTTTTTAACATATATCATATGGGTGAGCTGATTAAGTATATAGTTTCTGTTCAGAGGCACTCAGCTCATCTTATTACTGATTATCCAGCACAAAATGAGGAAGAGGAGGGACCATGTGGGCTAAAATCCTATAGTGTTTATCACCAAAATAAAAATTCAAAGTGACTTCAAAGTGAATTTCAAATGTAAAGCCAAAACGCTGAACTAGAAGAAGTAAATCAGCTTAGACACTGATGCTTCCAGTTCAAGTACTTGGTCTTGAATTTGAGATTCACTTTAAATTCTCACTTTAGTGAATAACCCTAAAATTGGTTAGAAGCAGCTTAGTTAGCTATGATAGATAAGAGGTCTGTCCACTCATTTGGATTAGAGGTACAAACAAAAGATGATCAATGGTTAGGGGACAGGCACTAAATGATGACTGTATTCACAGATAAAGTGACAACTGACCAACAGAGGGTAAAAACGGTAAAACCATCTCATAGCAGGATTCTTCCAGACACTTTGATTGCGACTAGTGAGAGAGACACACCAGCAGTGATACAGTGTGTTTTACCCTTGCTGTGTCTGTGTGGGAGTGAGATATAGCCTGGGTTGTTTATTCTAGTGTGAGGCTCAGCTTAACTTGCAGCTGTATCTCACTATCAGCTATTACCAGGGCCACTTGAAACTCACACAGATTTTAAGTGGTAGATAGTATGGTTCTTTCATCATATTGTGACACTGTTGTTTATGCATAATGCAAAGATGCACTGCTAACCACTGCATCTTAACACCAACTTGTAATAATCAATTTACTGGTATACATTTTTTGTCTGCCTGTAAAAAGAAAATACTGCTTTTGTAGAGTGTGTAGTGCAGTAAAAAAAAATCCTCCTGCCTAGCTGCTCACTCATTGGCATCCACACAAAAGATAACCTGCTTTATTCTCCCTAGTGTGACACTGCTGTTTGCAGTTAGAGCTGGGTTGCACTGCTAGCCCTGACCACTTAACACCAACTTGTTATCATCAATTTACAGTTCGAACGACTTTTTAAATTGTTTGGAGAAACAACATTCCTTTTTATCTATTTTTTTTAAGGTAAGTTGTCCTGCTCCCCGATCTAGTATGAGCATTAGTGCCATGGATTCTGAGAGTTTGAATACCTCTTACTCAGCCATGAGGACTGCTACCACCTCCACCACTGCTCCTTCACCACCATCACCACTATGAGTAGTATTCAGCCTTTTGATAGTGGGATTAGCAGCATGTCCATTAAATATGATTCAACACAGAGGAGGCAATTGTTTTTGTTTTTTCAGCATCCTTGTCAAGCTGCCACTTCCATTAGCACTGCAGAGTGTAAGGGGTGAGTGGGTGATCAAATGTCCACAGACATTTTCTTTCTTTTTTAATACATCCCCTATTTTCATATTGGAATGACTTATCAATTGATACAAGATCATTAAAGGAAAAATATTGCAATCATTTTTTTATAAAACAGCATTATATGTTCTCTCACTTTCTATTTATTATTAGAAACCAGATCTATGATGATGTGATTTTGGTAAGTCCTATTTGGTATTACCTGATACCGCCCAGCCATTAGGTCAGGAAAAATATAGTCTTTTTGCATGTTAGTCATACGCACCATTTTTTCCTGCCTAAATTGCTTCCCCTAATTTATTTCTGGTTCTGAAATATATTTTTAATTTTTTTACTTTTATTTTCTTTAAATCAATTTGTTCTATTCATCATTCAGTTTATGGAATCTACCAATCATGTTCTATCAGCTCTTTCAGTATAGATTTTAAACACTCATATCAATGAGTCACCTGCTTAATGGAAAGTGAAAGACTGATTAGGAAAATTGTCACTATAAATTAAAGCAAACAATGTCAAGATCTGAATGGAAAAGCCTTGCTAGACGTACCAATTGATGTAACGAGGAGTTACATATATATTCTTAAAGAGGTCATATGACCCTCAAATGCCTGTTTTGAATTCCTTAACTGTGTTGGTGAAGCTAATTGGGGAAGATTGGATTCTTGGAACTTGGTAACTAATTATATGTTTATTGAGTAAAGTTTAAAATGAATCACATCTGATGTTTTATATTCCATGAAGTCGACCAAATAACCATATCTGTTGAATAATTGTTTTCTTAATCTAAAGGATTTTACAAAGGGAAGAACATAATTATTAGTCAATGTGAAAGAGTTTCATCACCATAATAGATACTATATATAATTATCGTTTAAACTTAATAATTATTTTATGAATAAATAAATCAATGTTAAAAGTAAAATTTGCTAAGAAAATATAAAAAAACATGCATAGCGTGTATATGTAACTATAAGGTGTAGGCTCTTATTAGTATAAAACTAATAAAATAATAAATGCAAATGTTATAAAAAGGCTAATGCAATCAGAACTTTCCAGGCGTTTGCATTTTCAGATAATGGGTATAGGCCATATTGTATAAAAAAGTATAGAACCATTCAGATAAAATGTACACCCCTGTTCATGGGTCTGTGTGTGTATTTATGGGTCAATATGCATATGTCTGCATTGATCAGTGTCTGTCTGGATCAGCATGTGAGTTTGTCTGCACGGGTCCGTGTGTGTGTCTGCATAGGTCAGGGTGCATCTGCATGGGTCAATATATATGTCTTCATGGGTCGGTATGAGCATGCATGCATCTGCATGGGCCAGTATGTGTGTCTGCATGTGTTAGTGTGTTTGCATAAGAAAATATGTGTGTGTCTGTATGGATCATTGTGTGTCTTTATGGATCAGTGTGTGTGTCTGCATCGGTCAGTGTGTATGTCTGCATGAGTCAGTGTGAATGCGTATATACATGGGTCAGTGTGCATGTGTGTGTCCGTATGGGTCAATGTGTATGGATAGGTCAGTATGTCCGAATGGGTCAGTGGGTCTGCATGGGTCAGTGTGTATTTTCAAGGGTCAGTGTGTGTCTGCATGAGTCAGTGTGAGTGTGTGTATACATGGGCAAGTGTGAATGAGTGTGTGTCTGCATGGGTCAGTGTGTCTGCATGGATCAGTGTGCCTAAATAGGTCAGTGTGTATATGCATGAGTCAGTGAGTGCGCATGAGTCGTCACGAAGGCCAAAGTGTTTATTTGCATCTTGGACGTAAAAACCCAAGGGCAGAGTACAGAATATTTTATAGAGTCCTAACCTCAACATTTGAGGAAAGGGATTTAGGGTAGATTATTCTGATGATTTAAAGGTAGGCAGACAATGTAATAGAGCAGCAGGAAATGCTAGCAGAATGCTTGGTTGTATAGGGAGAGGTATTAGCAGTACAAAGAGGGAAGTGCTCATGCCATTGTACAGAACACTGGTGAGACCTCACTGTACGCAGTACTGGAGACCGTATCTTCAGAAGGATATTGATACTTTAGAGAGAGTTCAGAGAAGGCTACTAAACTGGTTCATGGATTGCAGGATAAAATTTACCAGGAAAGGTTAAAGGCTCTTAACATGTATAGCTTGGAGGAAAGACGAGACAGAGGGGATATGATGGAAACATTTAAATACATAAAGGGAATCAACACAGTAAAGGAGGAGACCATATTTAAAAGAAGAAAAACTACCACAACATGAGGGCACAGTATTAAATAAGAAGGGCAAATGTTTAAAAATAATATCAGGAATTATTACTTTACTGAGAGGGTAGTGAATGCATGGAATAGCCTTCCATCTGAAGTGGTAGAGGTTAACACAGTAAAGGAGTTTAGGCATGCGTGGGATAGGCATAACTATAAGATAAGGCTAGGGACTAATGAAAGTATTTAGAAAATTGGGCAGACTAGATGGGCTGAATGGTTCTTATCTGCCGTCACATTCTATGTTTCTATAATCACAAAAGTATAACAGACACCAAGGTTGTAGTGAATGATGCAAAGTACCACTTTTATTCTGATAGCAAATTACCAGTATGATGAATTACAAATTGGGTATAGCAAGTGTATCATACATATTAAAAGCCACTCTACATATTTCATCAAGTTCCACAACCATGGTAATTTTTCCTACACAGTTCACCATCCTCATTCTCCATAGTATGTAATGGTTTGAGGAGGAAAAAAAATGAGCAAGGAACCCCCGCTCCTTACTAACCAAGCAATGATCCCTAGTAACCAGTAAAAACTAACTGGTTACTAGTAAAAGTATGAACTTTTGTTTAAATTTACTTTCCTTCCTTAGAAGTAAAGATTTCTTCTCTTTTAGCCATTTTTTTGGCGCTCAAGGTTGTGTCATCAACATATTACTGTACATGTTACTGTAGAGTTATAAAGCATATTTCTCAGTGCCTTGCAAAGGACACTCTGGATTTAGCAAACATTCTTGTGAACCATTACATTAAAATTACAATAAAGTGGGGTGGGCGGAGCCAGCGATCACCCTGAGCAGACACAATTTCTGACCTTCGAAGGCTATTCTCTATCCTTCTTCCATGACCTAACGAAGTCCACTCTCCCTTGGCGAAAATCTCTTGGACCTCTTACATTACAACTGAGAGCCGTGGGGGTAGCCTACTGGTGGGGAACCCCTGGGACACTGCTAGCTATACACAATGGAATCGTGCATACAATTATCTTGGTATCTGATGCTCCAACCTTCCTTGTCTTTGGGACTTGGAGAACAGGATGCAGGTCCATTTTCATGGCCACCCCAAAGGTCTTGGGACCCTGCCAACATCATCGCGTTTACACCAAGATCCGGAGCTTCACTGGCCCCACGCACCTGACTATGCCTGAACCAGTGTACGCAGTTCGTTTATCTGAGACATCCGCAAAATTCATAATGTGCCACAGAATGTTATAATTTTATGTTTTCTATATGTTTGTGTTACAATCGTTGCTGGCTGTGAGGCAGGTTATGCTACACAAAAGACGACTTTGAGTTGTAATTACCCAGATAGTAACCGATAATGGTAATTTCCTCTCCCTTTCCCCTTCCCACTACCCCCTTGGGTAGGGGCTTCTTTTCTCGCCCGGAGGTAAATTTTATTCTTCCCAAGTGTCCAACCCCCTAAATGCTGCTACAAAGTATGTCCAAAACCCACCTCCATCTATTTTACAACCCCCCACGCAGGGGCTCTATACTCGTGTACTTATATGTATTGACCTACACAATATTTCGCTGATAACCCCCTGCAGGTACATAATACACACCTTCACTAATGCAAGGGGACCGCATGAGGGAGAAACACCCTTACAATATGATCTTTGCAGGACACCCACTCCACACCTAAATAATGTTCCACCTGACATGTTAGGTCAGTTTGTTTTCCACATGATACAAAAAACAAAAAAAAGGGACAAATGACTCGCCATTATGTTTATCTCATGCGTCACTGCCATAGCACTGTCTGCTATTTCTCATTTTGCTTTTTCCTTTCTGTAACATACCTCACCTTGTCTCAATAAAAGAAAGAATTTTAAAAAATACAGTAAAGCTCCTGTAACTCTACTGATGGTACAAATGATGAGTAATATGCAATCAAAATCAGTTGTGAGCTACTTGTTTCTAATAATGGGTAGGATCATATTTCTTCCCAGAACATCATGCATTTTTATTTGCATGGATTGAACAATGTACTGAAACCATTTCTTAAAGGGACACGTCACTGACCAAAGAAGAATAAATACTGCTTAGTAGATATACCCCAAATTTAAACATATATGCATTTAATTATGCATTGCTTTATTGGGGGCATATCTAAAAACAGTTTACAAAAGCTACATAACTCTTGTCTCAAGCCTTTTCAAGCCAACCCTTTCAAACCTGTCCCAGTCTTTCTGTCTAATCAGACTTCCCAATGCAGCTCAATGAGAAGTCTTTGAAAGGAAGTCCTGTGCAATTGCAGTGACATGAGTTTGGCTCTTTTGACCTAAACAACCAGGACCAGTTATCTGACTGCCAGCTAGGAGGATGTAACCAGGTTAATTTATAAAAGTGTAAATTTCTATTGAAATCTGCACTTGTTGTATAATGTAAAAATGAGAACATGCCCTTTACATATAAAGCATTCCATCATGCTTAAGGGGTTTAAAGTATTCCTTTAATAATTATGGTCCAAATTAACATGGCAGCGTGTTGCTGTACATTTGTCAGTTTCAAATTCATGCTGTGAACCTTCCATTACACTATATTTCAAATGTGCTCTATTTGCCTGAGAGCTGATGAATGTGGTGGCTACTTGATTACACTGAACTCATTTATATTTTCATGGAAGCACCTTGAAACATGTTTTGTAACAGTGTGCACCATGCTTTAGAAAGGAAACATAGAAGATGTAATGGGACATGAACATTTAGCAACAATAGTCAGATAGGAGCCTGATGTGTGCCAATAAGAAATGGCCCCACACCATTACATCACTACCTTTTTTCACACCAACCGGAATTGTTGAAACAAAGCAGGGTAGATCAATGGGTTATTGATGTTTATGCCAGATTCTACCTCTGGTTGCAGCAATTGATAGCCTCCTTTTTTCTACCCCGTACATGTAGTGTAACCACTGTTCCTTCAACTTTGAACTTGTGAACTATTCTTCCAACGATGTCTCTAGGAATATTGAGTGTATTTGCTATCTTCTTGTATCCTGTTCCTTGTTTGTGAAGGGCAATGATCTTTTCTCTTTACTTTGTAGATCATTCTTTTGACCATATTTCTAACATGCAGTCAAACATGACACTCAACAAACCGCTCAGGTATTTCAAGTGATTCAACTCAAGCACACATGGTGCAACTAATGAAGCCCTTGATTAGATGCATCAGGTGTGCTGGAGAAACACCTCCTTTGCATATTTGTGCTGTTGTTAGGGATTCTATTCAGGGGGTTGAATATTTTGAGACTAGAGAAGTCATGATAAATTGCATTTTCAGTTGAATTTGGGGAAACCACTTAAAGCCTTCGTTGTGTCGAGCTATTTAAAATTTATTTTGTTTGTTTGTTCAGTGTAAACAGCTAAAAGTTTGTAAATTTTTTTTTTTTTTTTTTAGTTCTTTTCAAATAATTTTTATTAAAGTTTTACATATTTGTATAACAACAAGAATATGAACATTGTATTGGGGGTAGGAAGGGAAGGGGAAAAGTTTGTACATTTTGACATTAAGCCTGATTTTCATTGGGGATTGAATAATTTTGATTGCAATTGTGTATAGCTTTATTTTTATTTTTTTATCTTGGCTCTCTAAGCACTATTTTTGTACTACAGGCCAAGTGATCACTTCTGGCTTTTTGACAGATTTAATAGCATTTGCGAAAGGGAATCAACTCATGGCACAAATGTAACCACTGCACTGCATGTTGCAGCAATAAGAGTGAAATTTGTCAGACCAGGTGACATTTACTGTCCTACATTGGTTTGCCTCAGCCTAGTGTATCCTGCTTTGGTATCCTGTTCTAGCTGGCAAGAATAAACAACTATGCTGATACGATGTAAATAAAGCAGTAATCAAAATGCACTTACAAACCCTGTTGGGAGAGATTCACACTGTCAAGTAACTTTGATTAGTCAGCAGTCTTAACAGGGAACATATGTTTTTGAATGGTTACCTAATTCTGCCATTCAGCTGTGTTAAGTAGACTTTACTGCTGTTATGAGGGTTATTGTACATAATTATGTACTTTACTGTTACAAGAAATACGGCTACTTTTGCTCTATTCTTTTAATGTATGTAATGTATACTAAAAGGATTATCTGGGCAACATTATCTTTAGGTCCCTTTGTGGTAGTTAAAACCTTTAATTGTTTACCTGCATTTGTTTGTTTTGCTTAAAGAAGCACTGTAACATCGTAATTTAATAAATATAAATGGAATCATTATAATTAGGTGACCTTCTCACTCCTAATAATAAAATCCATATATCAGGATCATAGTAAAATGTAGACTGTTTCTTTTTTCCCGCTAAGCATTTCAGATGACTATTCTGATGTTATCACTCGAATATTTATGGATGGCTACTTAAGGGCAATGGGTACTGATGTGAATTAATGTTTTGCATCACGAATATTTGTTTGGTTTAAGAATATAAGTAGAATAACAGATGACAGATAACATATAATCAGGCTTGTGCACTGACGGAAATTTTGTTTTGTTTTAATAGCTTCATCAGAAAACAGAAAAACGTGTGAACCAACTTTTTGCTATGGTTTGTTTTGGTACATTCAAATTTTGGTGACATATTTAATTGCAAACAAAATGTGTTCAAACCACTTTATGAAGCTGCTTCAGTGCCCAGACTAAATTAACAAATAAACCCCTATGGTGGTCAATATGGCCCCCATATAATTGTAAGGGACGTTTACAACCTCCCTCATGCCTGTACCTGCTGGTCCTCTGATAAGGGAATGTCTACTTGCCTTATCACACTGCCACAAAAGACTAGCAATTGGACCGCTATTAGCTGCATTATTGTGTGACCTATAGGTCTTCTAATTATAAAACAGGTGGACCTTATGGCCCCCACCTATAAGAAGTGAGGGCTATAATTATAATAATGGGGCAGTCTCATGTTCTCCCCCAGTTCCCACCCATATGCATCCGTTGAGGACTAATAATATAACATGCATGGGAGTAGACAAATCATTGTCCTCCACAAATTTGAGTCACTTGAACACCCCACTCCCCAGTGGCTTAGAGTCACCAAGCTCTTAGCCACCGCCTCACTCCAATAAAAAAATACTTGTCTACCCCCTTACTCTAATAATAGCATGGTGGGTAGGTGTACCAGAGTGATTGTAAACCACCCTTATAATAACATGGAAGTCATATTGCCCCCCATATGATTTTATTTCATGCTTAGTTCAGGAGAGGTCTTAGTTAATGAGAACTCTTGAACTAAGCGTGCAGTTAAATTAACATGTTGAGAGGAGAGAGGTGGTGATTAGAGCTCTCCATGGGATCTATTTTTACATTTATCTAGTTATATGAAGGGAACCTTTAGCTCTCTCCTTGTAATTGGAAGACTACTGAATGACTGAAATGCTTGGCTGATTCTTTGTCCAAGTTCACTTTGTTGCTCAGTCATTTTGTTTATATTGAAATGTGTTCATCCGTGTACGAAAAAATTAATGTCATGAAATGTGTCTAATATATGAAGCAAATGACTTGTAAAAAATATAAGCAATTATACTAGTCAAAAACTGCAAAAGATTATTTTGTAAACCATTAACAACTGTCTATAATCCATTAACTAGATAAATCCCATTATCTTATACTTGGCATGTCACTTTTTCGCATTTCAATTATTTAATGTAAAGTTACATTACTATTACGTTCATTTATATTTTTAACAATCTTTTTTCACTCAAGGCCAGAATGTCTTTGAGAAAATAGAAAACAAACACACACTATTCTCTAGGTGTAATCTGAGCCTTGAAGCATCCTCTATTTCTGTTCTATACAGTTGTCATGACAAAAAGAAACAAAATGATTGGGTGCTCAATCTGCCCTCCGGCTTGCACCTCTACTATTGAGATTTGGCAAGCTTCCAATTATAAAGGTGATGCTTAGAAGAACTTGATACTAGTGATACACAATATTTGCCAAGCAGCACAAAATTGGCAACAAATGACAAGAAGACATAATCGACAGCAGACAGCAATTAGTGCCATTAGAGATTTGTTTTGAATGACTGGACGTCTAGCAAGCAGATGCAGCAGCTGATGACCTTGAACTTTTACTAGTTCCTTTTTCTGTGCTTGTAATTTTACATTAATACTAAGAAACTGACAATCCTTTATATTTTTAACAAACCACTTCTCTCTCAATGCCAAAATAAAGGTCATGCTTGCCTTTTTTATTTAACAATTTGAAAATGTTATCCAATTAGATATTCAATATCCACGCCCCTTCTGAATTCTTCAGCAATGTTATGGTCGCTTTGTTGTAATGAAATCCATTAAGATTTGCATTCTAATGAAATAGATAAAATTAGTGAAAAAAATTGATGTTAAAAGTAAAAAAATAAAAGGAAAATCTATATGTAAAATAAACTTTTAGTGGTTAAATTTTTGCCATGAGTTGATTCCCTTTCGCAAATGCTAATAAATCTGTCAAAAAGCCAGAAGTGATCACTAGGCCTGTAGTACAAAAATAGTGCTTAGAGAGCCAAGATAAAAAAATAAAAATAAAGCTATACACAATTGCAATCAAAATTATTCAATCCCCAATGAAAATCAGGCTTAATGTCAAAATGTACAAACTTTTAGCTGTTTACACTGAACAAACAAACAAAAGAAATTTTAAATAGCTTGACACAACGAAAGCTTTAAGTGGTTTCCCCAAATTCAACTGAAAATGCAATTTATCATGACTTCTCTAGTCTCACAATATTCAACCCCCTGAATAGAATCCCTAACAACAGCACAAATATGCAAAGGAGGTGTTTCTCCAGCACACCTGATGCATCTAATCAAGGGCTTCATTAGTTGCACCATGTGTGCTTGAGCTGGATCACTTGAAATACCTGAGCGGTTTGTTGAGTGTCATGTTTGACTGCATGTTAGAAATATGGTCAAAAGAATGATCTACAAAGTTAAGAGAAAAGATCATTGCCCTTCACAAACAAGGAACAGGATACAAGAAGATAGCAAAGACACTCAATATTCCTAGAGACATCGTTGGAAGAACAGTTCACAAGTTCAAAGTTGAAGGAACAGTGGTTACACTACCTGTACGGGGTAGAAAAAGGAGGCTATCAATTGCTGCAACCAGATTTCTGAGAAGATAGGTTGTGGAGGAAGAAGAATTAAGCATATGCTGAAAAGAACACTCTGACTACAGTTAAGCATGGTGGTGGTGCCTCAGTGATGCTCTGGGGCTGCTTTGCATCCTTTAGCACTGTAAACCTGCAGCATGTGGAAGGCAAGAAGTATCAGGGAATCTTAGGATAAAATTTCATGCCACCTGTGAGGAAGCTGAAGCTTGGGCATCGTTGGACCTTCCAACAAGTCAATGATTCCAAACATACCTCAAATTCCACCAAGGCTTGGTTGCATACAAAGTCTTGGAAAATGTTACAGTGGCCATCACAGTCACCTGACTTGCACCCTATAGAAAATCTGAAGAAAGTGGTTGCAGCACGTAAACCCAAGAGTGTTACTGAACTGGAGGTCATTGCTTGTGAGCAATGGGCTAAGATTCCTCAAGAATGCTGCCAGAAGCTGGTGTCTGGCTATGCATCTCATTTGTAGCAGGTCATAACAGCAAAAGGGTGCTCTAATAAGTACTAAAGATGCCCTCCATGAAGGAATTGAATAATTTTGAAAGTGGAGAATTTATTATAAGTTGCATTTTCAGTTGAATTTGGAGAAACCACTTGAAGCAATCATTTTGTTGAGCTATTTCAATTGCTTTTGTTTAATTTGTTCATTGCAAACAGCTGAAGGTTGGACATTTTGACAATAAAGCTAATTTCCAATGGGCGTTGAACAATTTTGATAGCAATTGTATATAGCTTAAAAAATAAATATTGGAGGGATTTAAAGGGACACTAGATTCACCAGAACAATTACAGCTTATTGAATTTGTTCTGGTGAGTAGAATCATTACCTTCAGGCTTTTTGCTGTAAACACTGTCTTTTCAGAGAAAATGCAGTGTTTACATTACAGCCTAGTGATAACTTCATTGACCACTCCTCAGATGTCTGTTAGAGATCCTTCCTGGGTCATGGCTGTCTATCATGCATCCAAACATTCAGTGGCTCCACCCTCTGCATGCAGACACTGAACTTTCCTTATAGAGATTCATTGATTCAATTCATCTCTATGAGGAGATGATGATTGACCAGGGCTGTGTTTGAATTGTGCTGGCTCTGCCCCTGATCTGTCTCTTTGTCAGTCTCAGCCAATCCTATAGGGAAGCATTGTAATCGGATCAGGCTACCACATCTGCTGATGTCAGCAGGCAGTGGGCAGGTCTAAAGGAAACAGGCACAAAGCATGCAGCTGCAGACTTGAATACAAGTAAGATTTACTATATTTAGGGAGGCATGAGGGGACCAGGGTGGCTAGATGGTGGTTTTAACGCTATAGGGTCAGGAATACATGTTTGTGTTCCTGACCCTATAGTGCTCCTTTAAGGTAGGGGTATTATTATAGAATTAAGGGGAGTTAGGGTTAGCAGTACAAATTAGGGAAATATAGAGCTTCCAGTAAATTGGAATTATGGGAACTTAGAGTTACAGGTGTAACAAGGTAATTGGATTAACCAAATTAACCCCTTAATGACCAAACTTCTGGAATAAAAGGGAATCATGACATGTCACACATGTCATGTGTCCTTAAGGGGTTAAGGGAGTTCACTTGCAGTTTGTCTGTTTGTGAAAAATCATACCAGTTAAGTTGCATAGAGATTTACAATCCTCTACACTGAACTGAAGTGCAGATTTTATTCAGATAATTGAATTTTATTTTTTGAATATCTATATAGTTTACATTTGAGTAAAACAGCCAAACTGCGGCAACTGTCTTTTGACGTTTACTGACTAGAGCCAAAATTATCCATATGAGGAAGATGAGAATATGTGCATGTAAAAAACGAGTTAAGAAAAGTCATTGCAAAGCAAATTGAAAAGAAAATGTCACCTATGAAAAGAGACTAAAGTCCCACTCACAAAAACTTCATTCAACGTATTCAGTTCATCCAGTTAGGCACACGCCAGTCATATAATCCTTACTAAAGTACGCAAAGTTAATAGATGAATCATCTCTAGGTCTTTTTAAAAATGGGTAAAAAAAAAAAGCAAAAATAAATTAAAAAACTGTAAAAAAAACAAACAAAAAACAAAATGCCAACTCAATCTCTATTATGTCACATGGGACTTAATATGGTCAGGATGTCAAATGTATTATTTTAATTTAATTTTTGAAGTTACAAATTGATTATCAATTACTGTGAGTCAACATTGTTAGAAAAGTGATATATTTCTGTGAGTTTTAGTTTTCAGCATTTTATCCAGTTGCACTGCGTTCTTGTCTAGTTTCTTTGTGACTTGATCTCGCTTACAGCAGGAGTTTCCTGTCTCAGATGCATTTGTGGGTATATACATTGTTATATGATATTCTTTGTTATGTGGAATCTAACATTCCTAGTAATATTGTCCACATAGATATGGTGTCAAAATCAATCAACAACACAATTTAGCAATAGCTAATGTGTAAAGTGTTGGCCGTGGTGAAAAGAATATGTTTTGCATTGCAATCGTTTGCAGACAAGGGAGTTATAAATCTAATGAAGATCAATATACAGATGTTTCAAATCTATTGACTTAATTACATTTTACTTTGTCATCACCACAAGGGTGTTGATTAGAAGTTGTATATTTAATTATGGTAAAATAACACTTATTAAGTAGCTTGAAAGCACGATCAGAAATAAAAATTGCCAGCCACTACTGCCTACAACCAGAAGAATAAACTACTGCAATTACCTAAAGTGATTATAGTTACCTTAGCTAGGGGATTTCAGCTTTATAATCAACAATAAAAAAATACAGTTCATATTAAAGCTGGACTGTATATTTTTATTGTTGATTATAATAATACTAAGAACATAAGTACTGATTGAATTTTATGATTAATAATATTTAAATATGTTTGACCAAAAAAATTCTAAAATGTGGCTTACTTTTAAATTGTGAGTATACTGTTTGATAGTCCATGTGTAACTCATGCATAGCTATGTGAGAACAAGCAGCTCGTTCAATTTCCTATTAACTGAATAGGCAGGTGGGGCATGGCCAGTGGTGATAATACTGCTGCGGCGCTGGAAAAACAGTGAGTAAAACATATTTCTAAAGTAAGCAGAAGGGGGCCGGTCACCTAAACTATAGTGTCATGAATATATATTTAGTGTTCCTTTAAAGTGTGATAAAAACAACTTTTGCCTCTTGACAGCTGGAGAGCCAAAGTTTACACCCTTGTTATATATAATCAGCAATCACTGATCTTTTTTTTAGCTATGCATAAAATGTATGTATGTGTGGGAAACTCTCTGATAAACATCTATTTTGCAGTTGATGATTACATCTATAAAAAAAAAAATCAATAATACTCTTTTCAATCTTAATAAAGAATTAGAATTAGTTTTTATTTATTTTTTAAATAATTTACCATATCTTTATTCTAATCTTATCTAATATAGACATTGTGTGTACTATTTCCTCATGACATCTTCAGGAAATGAAAAAGTAATATTGATTACAAATCATTCATACACCTTGGCTTTATTAAAAGCCTTAAGGCTAGGATAAAATCATTAAAATGGGATTAGAACAGTAACACATGAAAATAAGTTGGTTTGAAACATATCAGCAAGTTACAATTTTCATATTGATTGCAAATGTTACTGTTAACTTCCTTTTCAAAGTGTTATATGCTATATATTACATAGGATGCAAATGCGTCTAATGATGTGCTAGCTCTATGCTTTTTAAGCACTTGCTGGTCCACTCTTCTCCTAACCTTCTTACTAGCAGGCAGAATCTCCTCTGATACAGTCTGGGATAGAGAAAAAGCGTATGTAGTGAGTCTAAATCTAGTGAACATGCCACAGTGTTAGAGAGACTGAAGCAGCAAGAGCATTCTCACAGTTTTTTTTTAAATCATTGGGCCTATTCCATAGGCATAGGCCTGGAACTGCAGCTCAATCGGCCTCTATGTTAATCTGGCCCTGCATATAAATACACCTAGTACACAGTACTATTGCATACAAAGTTCATTGATAATACAAAATTAAAACAATAAATGTCCCTCTTAATCACTCAGGGGCATTATTATTATTAGTGGACAATATTATTAGTGGCCAAAATAATATTTAGGCAGAATGTTTGGGTATCTCCCATCTAACAACATTTACATTACTATATCCATCCCAAAGCCTTATATTATAACTTATCCTACATATCACAGCCCATTTTATAAGGCTCCCCCCTTCATACACGTGGGATTATAGTCATAACTAGTTGATCTATTTGCATGTTCCTGGTGATTAATTAGTGATTCCAATGATCCCTGTTCCTTGGAATCACTAATTAATCACCAGGAACAAGCAAATAGATTTAAATGCAAAATTTACCTTGAATTCACTCCCTGGTGAAGTTCTTCTCAATAGTTTATCTGCCCTGTCTGTCATCAGAGTGGCACTCCTTTACTCCCTGAGGGCCAATCATATGCTTTTATATACGAGAAGCATTTGATTGGGCCAATCTCAAGGCTCATCAAGAAAGGGAGGGGACATACAAGGTTCTCCTTGCAAGAACGCTCACAATGCTTCTGGAAAGGGTAGAAGCTGATTATTTTGGTAGCGCAGTCTGGCCATCAACACACATAATTTTTGCGCAGAATTAACATTAGGTATCCCGAAACAGAGATCCAGGCTGCTTAAGTCATATGTGCTGGGGGTTCAATTAACCCCTGGCATAAAAAGTGCAGATAAAAACATTGCACATTCAGATTGCTGGCTACATGATCTCTTCAGCTAGTCCCATGAAAAAAGGCAAAGGAGATAGACTGAAAGGCTTTATTGCCACAGCCCTCCCAGAACATCCTGATAAGATGACAAAATATGGGATATTGAAACTCTTTGGAGTTAATTGTGTTTTGTTTTTTTTCACCTCATCTTCACTCAAACCAGTAAGCATTTCAACAGTGTTACTTTGCTTTCAAATAAGTTTTGTATGTAACATTTTGTCTAGGGAGCACCTAACTGCACATTTGAGAAGTGTGCAAAACACAAACAGACACAGAAGACAAACAGAATGTCAGGGTTATTCACTTAAGTCATTATTGAAACTGAATAAAAAAAAAAAAAAAGTACAGGCAATATAACTGAACTGGAAAAAGCTAGCTATGCTTACAGTTAGACTATATTACCCTTAAATTAAAAATTTGCTTTGAATTCTCATTTTAGTAAATAACCCTGTAAGGTTTTGAAGTTTATATAGACTAGTCCATCACATAGACAGCAATGATAATATAATAATATAACAGATGACAGTGATCATCCTGCTGGAAGTCAGAAAAAAAACTAAGTTGACTTTCCATTTAGTGAATAGTCTTGTCAATGTAAATCTTCCTCTGGCATTCACCCAATGCTTACACTTACATACTTTAAGAGTATTTTACAGATATAATATCAGTGTCTATGAGATTAATTGTTAAGGAAAAGCATAGTAGTCTTCAAAGGATTCCTGAAACTATATTTTTTTCTAATCACCATTCACCCTATTTATTTTATTTACTTGAACAATATTTTTAGATTTGTAGCTGCTAGCATTTTTATTTTAAATCAGTTTCCTAACACTCTTTATTAATATTCCATAGACTATAAAATGAATTGTTGATTGTTTTACTAAGGAACAAAATGTGATGCTTTATACAAAGAATGCAATGTTTTTAATACAACAATTTAATAAAATGCACACTTCATCTGCTTATATTTTTTTTAAAAAAGTGTTAATAAAGAAGTCAGTTGTTGCTTATTTAACAATGTCTATAATGTCATGATATTTTCAATAGAATAAGCATTACAAATGATTTGATAAATGCATGTATGCAATACCCATGTAATTACTCAGCTATAAAAGTGTTAACGAACACATACTTAAACATGGTGGTGATAGATTATGGCAGTGAAAAGCTGGGGTTTGAGGTATGTGAGCTTCATTGGGAGCATACATATATAATTGTCGATATCTCCATGAGGAATAATGGGTCAGAACATGTTAACATGGTTTAATAGCATTACCTTAAAACTACTGAATGGACAGAAGATTATCACAGGTTAGCTTTTTAAAGATGGCTAATATGAACTGTTAAAAATGTTTCTTATGAAATATACCTGAAGAAAATTTGAAACAAACAAAAAAATAGAAATACATATATAAATAAATATTTTGGGAGTTTTACGAAGCTAGGTATAAATAAATGAATTTATAATTTACAAAGCAAGATAAAGAGGTAAATACACTACGCTACAGTCTGCAGATCATGCAACGATGCTATTCAACTATCTTTTAAATATATAGCGTAATAAATAATGCTCTTAATACAGCAACTCTCATCAAAAATCAAACATCTACCAGACAATGTACAAGAAACTAAAGCCTAGTAAATCTACCAGAAGAGGCTCATGGCATGTGCTAATAGGTTATTTCATAAAAATATTTATCTTGCCGATTAAAGAAAAAAAAATGTATAAAAATCTCAATGCCTCCAAGCAAAATTGTAGCCTAATTTACTCCACTGCCAGTCTGCTTTGACTCAGAGGATCTCCACAATCTTGGATTGGAAGGCTGAATTCTGGTGGATTCAGCGATTGATAAAACTCTAATAAATAAATTAAATGTCAGCCTCTCACACAATAAATAGCAGACCAGAACTGCACCTCATAAAGCTTTCATAAAAATCTGTGGTTTGCCAGCTTTTTAGTTCTAACTGATCTTACTTCCATCTAAACCTGCAATTCTGATGGAATCCATCTATATTAACTAGGTCAACACCAGTATGTTTAACTTTTTTGTTTATTCCATTTTAATAAGTGAACCCATCAAAAGCAGACCTTTTTAAGTAAAAACACAACTGGATAAATTTGTGAAAGTTTACCAACTACCAAGTTTACCTTTCTAGTGTTAGAAAGGCAGACTTGCAATGTTATTGCCATGTTGTTGATGTAAAAGTGACATTCAATGTTATATGCACCCATTGATTCTATAGCATGCATTACCTCCATATAATTTTAAACCTCATTTCAAATCTTATGATTTTAAGAGTACTGTGCTTGAACGCACAGCCATTTGTATTTTTTGTTTCCTTTTTTCGGACTATGCAATAAAATCATTTTAATGCAAGCATACCAAAATATCCGTCTCCTTTGCCCCTCCTAGGCTTTGCAAAAAGTAAAGTATCAGCAATCAAGATTAAATAGGATAGGAGTAATTCAGTTATATTATTGCTTTATATACTGCAGATGTTCTAACAAGATGTTATAAAGATTGCTATTTTGCCATAATTATAAAGTATATTAAGTCCAAAATTGCCAATCCATAAAAAATATGAATGTTCTCTAAGGCATGCATTTCTTTTATAGCTTTTCTACATAATAAACTCATTTATAGCTCAAACCTGCCTTGAATTTGACCTTTTCCTGTTTCTCTGTTACCACAAATTGTTTTACTCAGAGGAGAGATGATATTAAAACAATGCTGTAAACTAGCACAAATAAATTTGATATTACACATATATTTTAATCATGGCATCAACTCATGTAGTCTAGAACTTAACTTTGTCTTTGTAGCCTTGTCAGCATTTTGCTAGTATTTTCCTGTTTGGCCTGTCCTGTCTGCATAGCCTTGTTGGCATCCTGCTCAGTTGGTCTTCTCCTCAGTGTGGTGTAAGCCGAAATGCATAACATGACGGCAAAGAGTGAGAGGTTAAAAATGAAATGGTCGTCCAAATTTAATTTGCAACGAAAATATGCAAACACAATTCAGACAAGTCAAACCAATCCATTACGTAATTTGGTTTGGCCAAATAGTTTCTTTTTGTTTTGTTTTTATTTGGATGAAACAACTTTTTCAACCATACACAAGTTTATCAATTTTGGAAACTGTGACTCAAGTTGACCCTAACGTATACTAAGTGATCTACCTGATGTGAAAGAGGCCATTTTGAAAGTTCGATTCATTGTTTTATACTCCAATAATATCTCTAATCATAAATATCTCAAATAAACATTTTACTGAAATTGAAAGGATATATACAAAACAATTGGGGAGGAGTAAATGGAGGATGGCTATGTATTATATTGCTACGTAGGCTTGAAATCGGCAGACTTAGCTAGAAATTTGAGTAGTATTAAATTATTGCCTCCTTTTTTTTATTTATTAACGTCATTAAATTTTTTAATAGAGTTATAAATAGAGTTAAATGTGTGTAATACAAATAAAATAAAGTAGCATATTTATCAATAAAAAATTAGACCATTTTTCTGTCAAACTACATTTATTGCATTCACCATGCAGCTTTTGAAATATTTATACGGATTGCCTCAGATCTAACCCAGATCTTACACTTTGCTCACAAATTCATTTTATGTTTATCTTTCATAAATACATGTATTTCTTTAGACATTTGGGGGTCTATGGACATCAGTTACACATTCAAAATAACAATCACATCAATAAGTTATTTAAAAGCTGCATTTAGGTTATTTGTAATCCCCATGTAGTCCAGTGTTAAAGTCCCAATGTCATATTATTCCTCTTTCATGAGGGTTTGTAACCTCTATCTCTGTATAATCTTTATGTGCTAATAAATCTGGTCTAAATATTTGTTCTCTTGTGAATTTAAATCGTCTGTTATTAATTTAAAAATCACATCTTTTGCATCCAGCTTCATTGCCCCAACTTTAATCTGTCAGAGATATGCATCTAGAGATTAGGTAATAGAGCTGATAACATCTGGGCATGGAGAAGATAAGAACAAAAAGTGCTCCTACGTGGGACATCATACAATTTGGTCAACTTATGTTTTTAAAAATAATATTCTTAGAGCTATGCATTACTAAAAAGCATTGATGTTTTGAAACAGAGGTAGCACAATTCTTCATATCTGTTAGCATGTAAATTTGACTTTCGTAAAAAGAAAAATTAAGCTACCTCAAAGTCCTTAGTTTCTTGGGTCCACAAGGATTTAGTATACATAAGTAATCTGAGGACAGCAGACTCTTAAAATGACAGCAAAATGCAAACACAAGTGTGAGGACATTAAGCAATTAATTCAATAATACATTTTATTGGCTACAAGCAGTAGTCACTATTTTAAAGGTAATGCTGTAGAACTCCTCCAGCCTGCATATATGCTTCGATCTCAAGATACGAACAGCGGCGTTACGTTAACGCTGACTATTGTAGACTCCTGTCTGTTCTTTATTTTTCTCACTATCTGTCTGGCTGCAGATCATTCAAAAGGGAAGCTTGAATATGTATAAGTAGCAGAAGCTTTAATAGATCAACGATAGTGGACAATAGTAAGGTAATAGCGTTCCATTTTAGGTAA
The DNA here is from genome assembly GCF_036172605.1 of Pelobates fuscus. Classification (NCBI taxonomy): domain Eukaryota; kingdom Metazoa; phylum Chordata; class Amphibia; order Anura; family Pelobatidae; genus Pelobates; species Pelobates fuscus. The sequence goes on along the minus strand of NC_086317.1, from coordinate 298,488,667 downwards.
ATAAATATCTGTAAGTATAGCTTGCCCCGTAAACTGGTGGTATATTTAAAGAGAAACTGTCACTTTGGTGGAATTAACACCAATAAATATAATAGTAAAATTCACCAATAACTGATCTTTTTTGATATTTGATGCTCCATTTTCTTTAAAATTTATATAAAATATATATACAAATTACCTCAAATAATCTAATTCAAACAAGCCAAAGCCAGGCCAAGCATTGTAAATGAGGAAAATAAATAGAAACATTACCTAATGGGTTCTCTAGTCTGTATTTGTTTACCTTAGGGGGGCTTTACATGGACAATGTACCAGCAATTAGGTATACACACCTGCTCTTTCTCCTTAAATGACATGCTGGACATTCCTCTTTAACAACTTCTATGAAGGCATCCATAATGCGCAGTATGAAAAATGAAAATATATCCCCTATCTCCAACTACGCATTGGGCATAAACTATACATTAACCAGTCCAACATCCTACCAACACATTGCTTGTTAACCCCCTTAATGCTGTTACGGTGTTCTATGCCGTCCTGCATATAATGGGCTTTAGAGCCGTTGCAGCGGCCATGGCAAATCAGGCCCCTTTGGGGCCATGTGATTGCTCTCAATGAGCGATCACATGCCAGGCATAGCTGCCTGTGGATCTGCCTGCAGAGGGACTGCCTTAGCTAGCAGCCAGTCCCCCTAATGGTGGAAAATGAGAAAATAAAATCATTACACAAATTAAAATAAATATATGTACATACATATAATAATAATAATAATAATAATAATAATAATAATAATAATAATAATAATAAAGTATTTAACCAGGAAAGGTACATTTAGATTACTCTGGTTTTCAAGTACATCCTTGGGATGTTACCCTAGCCCAACATCCAGAGGTTGTTACTATTACCCAATTTAATGGTACTCATTTTATTTACCTTTGAAGGATGAAGGGATGAGTCAACCCTGCTTTGATTTGAACCTGTGACCCAAGGGTTGAACAGATTCTACTGATGATTATATCTATATACATATAATTACAATAATAAATAAATAAATACAATTATTTAAAAACAAATAAATTATATATTCATATGTAATTTCATTCTAACAATATCTTGATACTAATATATATATATATATATATATATATATATATATATATATATATATATATATATATATATATATATTGGTAACGACATACACTTAGAATAACATTCTTTATATCTGTCTCTCTATCTATAAATAAGTAAAACAAATAATTGCAAATATATATATATATATAATTACATAAATGATTGCATAAGTATATACATATAATTTAAATACATACATACTGAACGTCCAGAGAATTTAATTTTCAAGTCCTATATTTAACCCTGTAACTTTCAAAAACACCCCAAGACCTGTACATGGAGGATACTGTTGCACTCAGGAGACTTCACTGAACACAAATATTAGACATGTGCAATTTGTTTCATTCCGAATGTTAATTCGGATGCATTTCGGGCAATTCGGACATTTGGATGTGCCGAATCGAACTGCCAAAAGCGCCGAATTTGCGAATAGCAGAAGTGCCGAATTTCGGAATGGCGAACTAAACTGAAGTGGTGAAGTCCCGAAGTGCCGAATGTCCGAAAAGCTGAAGTGTCAAATTTCGGATTTGCTGAATAGCCAAATTGCCAAAGCACAGAATTGCTGAAGTACTATTATACCCAGTGGAAGAATGTTACACTGTATACCAGTTTAAATAAAAAGTATACAGACATAGCCAGGATTCAGCTGTAAGCATTTGCAACACTTACAACAGTCAAGTAACACATTCATATAAAATGTAAGGTACTTAGCCAGTCAATGGATGGGAATGAGTAAGTAGATAACTCTCTAATTCCCACGGTATTAGGGAACTATCTACCAAAAGGCTGAAAGACCTAAATTGGTAATTCAGCCAAATTTACTAATACTAAGTAAAAATTACTTAGTATTAGTAAATTCTGCCCCTACTCACTATACTGCGAGTAGGGGCATGTCTAGTAAACAGTGAGCACTGGGTACTCACTGTTAACAAAAAACAACCCCCCAAGTGTCCCCCCTCCCGAGCCCCCACGTGAGTGGGGGTATTTAAACTGAAGGGGGGGGGGCTATTGCCCCCCGTCCCCACCCCTGAGCGGCGGGTGGGGTCCTGGATGACAATGGGGGGAACCTATCGTGTGCCCCCTGGCCCCCACCCCTGAGCGAGGTTGGGGGCCCTATAGCAGAATAAGGGGGAGGGACCTATTTCCTCCCCCCAGCCCCCACCCCTGAGCGGCGGGTGGGGGCCCTAAATTAAAATAAGGGGGGGACCTATTGTCCTCCCCCTGTACCCCACCCCTGAGCTAGGGTGGGGGCCCTATAGCAGAATAAGGGGGGGACCTATTGTCCTCCCCCCAGCCCCCACCCTTGAGCGGCAGGTGGAGGCCCTAAAAAAATTAATGTTACCACCCCAGGTGACTAGGGGTCCCCAAACCCCTAGTCACCCCGCCTCCCCCCCCAAAAAAAACCCTACCTACCCCCCTCACCCTAAAAATAGTGAGGAGGAAACAATACTAAGTACCTGTAAAAAAAGAAATAAAACTTACCGTTTGATGTTTTCTTTTTTCTAAAATCTTTTTTTCAGCCCCAAAAAAGGCCAAATAAAAAACCTGTCGCACTCAAAAAAAAAAAACCTGAGCGCAAACAAAATCGAAAGAACTTTCCTTCGCTGTGTAAAACCAACTAATGAGAGTGCACTGAGCCTAATTGCAGGGTGGGGCAAGGCTTTATAAGCCTTCCCACACCCTGCGGAGCTCAGTTTGTGCGGTGCCCGCCATGGGTGAAGATGGATAACTTTGACAGCGTCGGGGGGGGGGGGGGAGGGGGGGGTTCGTCTGATTTTTTTGGTGCTCAGGTTTTTACTTTTTTTAAAAAAGTGTGACTGGTATTATGTTTTTTTTATTTGGTCTATTTTGGGGCTGAAAAAAGAAGATTTTAGAAAAAACAAGTCATCAAATGGTAAGTTGTATTTCTTTTTTTACAGGTACTTAGATATTGTAGGGTAGGTAGGGTTTTATTCATTTTTTGGGGGAGGGGGGTGACTAGGGGTTTGGGGCCCACTAGCCACCTGGGGTAACATTTTTATTTAGGGGTGGGGGCCGGGAGAATTTATTGCTATTTAGGGCCCCCACCCGCCGCTCAGGGGTGGGGGGTGAGGGGAGGACAAAAGATCCCCCCATATTAATATTTAAGTCTCCCACCCGCCGTTCAGGGGTGGGGGCCAGGGGGAGGACAATAGGTCCCCCCTTATTCTAATTTAGGGCCCCCAACTGCCGCTCAGGTGTAGGGGCTGGGGGGAGGACAATAGGTCCCCCACTTATTCTAATTTAGGGCCCCAACCCACCACTCAGGGGTGGGGGCCAGGGGGAGGACAATAGATCCCTGCATATTAATATTTAAGTCCCCCACCCGCCGCTCAGGGATGGGGGCCAGGAGGGAGGACAATAGGTACCCCACTTATTCTAATTTAGGGCCCCAAACTGCCGCTCAGGTGTAGGGGCTGGGGGGAGGACAATAGGTCCCTCTTATTGGTATTTAGGGCCCCTACCCGCACCTCATGGGTAAGGGCCAGGGGGGAGAACAATAGGTCCTCCCCTTATTCTAATTCAGGGCCCCCACCTGCCGCTCAGGGGTGGGGGCTGGGGGGAGGACAATAGGTCCTCCCCTTATTCGAATTTAGGCCCACCACCCGCCGCTCAGGGCACGGGTGGGGGCTCGGGAAGGGGGGCACTTGCTCACTGTTTACTAGACATGCCCCTACTCGCAGTATAGTTCCGAAGTGCCGAAGTTCCGAAGTGCCGAAGTCCCAAATTTCGGAATGCTGAACCTAATATTTTGCCCATTCACATCCCTAACAAATATGAGTGTTTCAAAACAGTAAAATGTATCACATCGGTGATATCAGCACTGAAAATGCAGTTTTTGCGTGAAAAATGTGAAAAATATGAACATTAATTTTGGACAGTGTTTGTGACTAAGTGGTTATGAAAACAGACTGGACATACCTCATTTTGAATACCCTGGGTTGTCTACTTTTTCAAATGGTATACCACAATGGGGTAATTCTCATTCCTGGGCTTCCATACAGTCTCAAAGGCAGCATTTGGAAAATTTAAATGTGCAAAAACAGAAATGGGCAAGTCTTATATTTGACTCCATAACTTTCCAAAACACTATGAAACCTGTACATGGGGGGTACTGTTGTACTGGGCACAAATATTTTGTGTTTTAGAGTGCTAATGGTATCATCAGTGAAAGGGAAGTTTATTTGTGAAAAATGCAAAAAAACAAATATGAATGCTAATTTTGGCCAGTGTTTGTGACTAAGTGGCTACTAAAAAAGACTGGACATACCCCATTTTGAATACCCTTGGTTGTCTACTTTTGCAAATGGTATGCCATGAGGGGGGTAATTTTCATTCCAGGCTGTTATACGATCTCAAGGCAACATAACCAATCTGGCAAATTTTAATGTGTATAAACTGAAAAAGGAAATGTGCTATGTTTGACCCTGTAATTTTCCAAAACCCCATAAAACCTGTACATGGGGGTTACTATTGTACTCATGAGACAACGCTGAACACAAAAATGTGTATTTTACTGTAATAAAAGCTAACAGTAATGAACGCTCCTGGAGGAATGAACGCTCCTGGAGGAAGTCCCGCACCCAGGCAGACTATCTTCATTATAGATTCATGTTGCTTTCGTACAGCGCAGCCCTTGCCCTCGCCAAACAGTCCTACTTTTCCTCTCTCATTAGTTCATGCTCCCGCAATCCCAGACGTCTCTTTGACACTTTTAATTCCCTTCTTTGCCCTGCTGTGGCCACCCCCCAAACTAACCTTACAGCTGATAGCTTTGCATATTACTTTACTGAAAAGATTGAACAGCTAAGGAAACAATTCTCCCCTCCTTGCCGTTCTCTTTCTCAACCACACATAAATCATGCTTTCCCTACCCTTCAGACTTTCTCCCCAGCTACTGAACAAGAGGTGGCTGCACTTCTCCATTCCTCTCGCCCCACCACTTGCCCACTTGATCCTGTCCCATCTCACCTCATCAGATCTCTCTCCCCTTGTCTTGTGCCTATCCTAACACACATCTTTAACTGCTCTCTCTCTTCTGGCACTGTTCCTGCTGACCTTAAACATGCCACTGTAATACCTATCCTGAAAAAAACATCTCTTGACCCGTCCTCCCCCTCTAACTATCGTCCCATATCCCTGCTCCCTTACTCATCAAAGCTTTTGGAAAGACTTGTCTTTACCCGTGCGTCTCACTTCCTTAATTCCAACTCTCTCCTTGACCCTCTTCAGTCTGGCTTCCGCCCTCTCCACTCTACTGAGACCGCTCTTATCAAAGTGACTAATGACCTAATCTCTGCTAAATCCAAAGGTCACTACTCCATATTAATTCTCCTTGACCTCTCTGCTGCCTTTGACACAGTTGATCATGCTCTCCTCCTTCAAACTCTTCAAACACTCGGTCTCTGTGACTCTGTCCTCTCTTGGTTTTCCTCCTATCTCTCCCAACGCTCATTTAGTGTCTCCTTTTCCAAGGATACCTCCTCCCCTCGCCCTGTCTCGGTTGGAGTTCCCCAAGGCTCTGTCCTTGGTCCCCTTCTATTTTCTCTTTATACTGCCTCTCTTGGAAAACTTATTGCATCTTTTGGATTCAACTACCACCTGTACGCTGATGACACTCAGATATACCTCTCCTCACCGGACCTCTCCCCGGCCGTCCTGCAACGTGTCACTGCTTGCCTCTCTTCACTCTCTGACTGGATGTCGTCACGCTTTCTCAAACTTAACCTCTCTAAAACTGAACTCCTTGTCTTTCCTCCTCCTAATACTGATCCTCCTCTCTCACTCTCCTTTCAAGTCAGTGATATCCACATAAGTCCATCCCTATAAGCGCGCTGTCTTGGCGTCATACTTGACTCTGGTCTCACCTTTGAGTCTCACATCCAGTTTGTTGCCAAGTCCTGTAGGTTCCAACTCAAAAACATAGCCCGCATCCGCCCCTTTCTTACGCAAGATGCTACCAAGGAGCTTGTCCATGCTCTAGTAATTTCCCGCATGGATTACTGTAACCCTCTCCTGATTGGTCTCCCCAAAAGCCGTACTGCCCCGCTACAGTCTGTAATGAATGCTGCAGCTAGACTGATTTTCCTATCCAGTCGGTCCTCTCACACCTCGCCCCTCTGCCAGTCCTTACATTGGCTCCCTGTATCCTATAGGAGTCAATTCAAAGTGCTAACCCATACATTTAAAGCATTGAACAATTCCAGCCCCTCTTATATCTCTTCACTGATCCAGAGGTATGCCCCTCCTTGTACCCTCCGCTCTGCCCGCGACCACCTCCTGACCGCTGCTCGCACCCGTACGGCCAACTCACGCTTGCAGGACCTCTCACGGGCGTCTCCTCTCCTATGGAATAACTTGCCTACTGCCATCAGACTCTCCCCTAGTCTTCAATCATTTAAGAAGGGCCTTAAATCCCATCTCTTCAGGAAAGCGTATGGCCTCCCAGAGTAATCTCTCCCTTACATACCTGTCTCTTGCTCTCCTATGGGATAGTGCTTTGCTCTCTCCTCCAGCTCTGCTTCACTCCTACTTGATATTTCATATCCTAATGTTTCTTATACCCCACCTCCTATAGACTGTAAGCTCATTTGAGCAGGGTCCTCTTCAACCTATTATTCCTGTAAGTTTTCTTGTAATTGTCTTATTTATTGTTACATCCCCCCCTCTCAAAATATTGTAAAGCGCTACGGAATCTGTTGGCGCTATATAAATGGCAATAATAATAATAATAATAATAACAGTATTATGACATTTACAGTTAAAATGCCATGCTGAACTTGAAAGATAAAATTTCTTAATTTCTTAAAGCTTCTTACATTTTATTCATATTAAATTAGGTTTCATATATAAATATTCAATATAAAATAAAAGCCCTGTATCTCCTCAACAAAGTGATATATAATAGGTGTGGGTGCACTTAATATAAAAGAGGTGAATTATGGTTGAACAGATATATAGCGCAAATTCCAGGTTTGTTTACGTTTTGATTTGATCAGAACGTGTACAATTGACTCTGTCCTTAAGGGTTAAGGAGCATTAATTTTAAGCTAGTCACCATGAAAAAGCTACCGTATATACTCGAGTATAAGGCGACCCGAATATAAAAAAACGGTAAAACTTATTGACTCGAGTATAAGACTAGGGTGGGAAATGCAGCATCTGCTGGTAAATTTCTAAATAAAATTAGATCCTAAAAAATTGTATTAATTGAATATTTATTTACAGTGTGTGTAAATAATGAATGCAGTGTGTGTATGAATGCAGTGTGTGTATGTATAAGAGCATTGTGTGTGTATGAGTGCAGTGTGTGTGTGTGTGTATGAGTGCAGTGTGTGTGTATGAGTGCAGTGTGTGTATGAGTGCAGTGTGTGTGTGTATGAGGTTCCGAAGTTCCGAAGTGCCGAAGTCCCAAATTTCGGAATGCTGAACCTAATATTTTGCCCATTCACATCCCTAACAAATATGAGTGTTTCAAAACAGTAAAATGTATCACATCGGTGATATCAGCACTGAAAATGCAGTTTTTGCGTGAAAAATGTGAAAAATATGAACATTAATTTTGGACAGTGTTTGTGACTAAGTGGTTATGAAAACAGACTGGACATACCTCATTTTGAATACCCTGGGTTGTCTACTTTTTCAAATGGTATACCACAATGGGGTAATTCTCATTCCTGGGCTTCCATACAGTCTCAAAGGCAGCATTTGGAAAATTTAAATGTGCAAAAACAGAAATGGGCAAGTCTTATATTTGACTCCATAACTTTCCAAAACACTATGAAACCTGTACATGGGGGGTACTGTTGTACTGGGCACAAATATTTTGTGTTTTAGAGTGCTAATGGTATCATCAGTGAAAGGGAAGTTTATTTGTGAAAAATGCAAAAAAACAAATATGAATGCTAATTTTGGCCAGTGTTTGTGACTAAGTGGCTACTAAAAAAGACTGGACATACCCCATTTTGAATACCCTTGGTTGTCTACTTTTGCAAATGGTATGCCATGAGGGGGGTAATTTTCATTCCAGGCTGTTATACGATCTCAAGGCAACATAACCAATCTGGCAAATTTTAATGTGTATAAACTGAAAAAGGAAATGTGCTATGTTTGACCCTGTAATTTTCCAAAACCCCATAAAACCTGTACATGGGGGTTACTATTGTACTCATGAGACAACGCTGAACACAAAAATGTGTATTTTACTGTAATAAAAGCTAACAGTAATGAACGCTCCTGGAGGAATGAACGCTCCTGGAGGAAGTCCCGCACCCAGGCAGACTATCTTCATTATAGATTCATGTTGCTTTCGTACAGCGCAGCCCTTGCCCTCGCCAAACAGTCCTACTTTTCCTCTCTCATTAGTTCATGCTCCCGCAATCCCAGACGTCTCTTTGACACTTTTAATTCCCTTCTTTGCCCTGCTGTGGCCACCCCCCAAACTAACCTTACAGCTGATAGCTTTGCATATTACTTTACTGAAAAGATTGAACAGCTAAGGAAACAATTCTCCCCTCCTTGCCGTTCTCTTTCTCAACCACACATAAATCATGCTTTCCCTACCCTTCAGACTTTCTCCCCAGCTACTGAACAAGAGGTGGCTGCACTTCTCCATTCCTCTCGCCCCACCACTTGCCCACTTGATCCTGTCCCATCTCACCTCATCAGATCTCTCTCCCCTTGTCTTGTGCCTATCCTAACACACATCTTTAACTGCTCTCTCTCTTCTGGCACTGTTCCTGCTGACCTTAAACATGCCACTGTAATACCTATCCTGAAAAAAACATCTCTTGACCCGTCCTCCCCCTCTAACTATCGTCCCATATCCCTGCTCCCTTACTCATCAAAGCTTTTGGAAAGACTTGTCTTTACCCGTGCGTCTCACTTCCTTAATTCCAACTCTCTCCTTGACCCTCTTCAGTCTGGCTTCCGCCCTCTCCACTCTACTGAGACCGCTCTTATCAAAGTGACTAATGACCTAATCTCTGCTAAATCCAAAGGTCACTACTCCATATTAATTCTCCTTGACCTCTCTGCTGCCTTTGACACAGTTGATCATGCTCTCCTCCTTCAAACTCTTCAAACACTCGGTCTCTGTGACTCTGTCCTCTCTTGGTTTTCCTCCTATCTCTCCCAACGCTCATTTAGTGTCTCCTTTTCCAAGGATACCTCCTCCCCTCGCCCTGTCTCGGTTGGAGTTCCCCAAGGCTCTGTCCTTGGTCCCCTTCTATTTTCTCTTTATACTGCCTCTCTTGGAAAACTTATTGCATCTTTTGGATTCAACTACCACCTGTACGCTGATGACACTCAGATATACCTCTCCTCACCGGACCTCTCCCCGGCCGTCCTGCAACGTGTCACTGCTTGCCTCTCTTCACTCTCTGACTGGATGTCGTCACGCTTTCTCAAACTTAACCTCTCTAAAACTGAACTCCTTGTCTTTCCTCCTCCTAATACTGATCCTCCTCTCTCACTCTCCTTTCAAGTCAGTGATATCCACATAAGTCCATCCCTATAAGCGCGCTGTCTTGGCGTCATACTTGACTCTGGTCTCACCTTTGAGTCTCACATCCAGTTTGTTGCCAAGTCCTGTAGGTTCCAACTCAAAAACATAGCCCGCATCCGCCCCTTTCTTACGCAAGATGCTACCAAGGAGCTTGTCCATGCTCTAGTAATTTCCCGCATGGATTACTGTAACCCTCTCCTGATTGGTCTCCCCAAAAGCCGTACTGCCCCGCTACAGTCTGTAATGAATGCTGCAGCTAGACTGATTTTCCTATCCAGTCGGTCCTCTCACACCTCGCCCCTCTGCCAGTCCTTACATTGGCTCCCTGTATCCTATAGGAGTCAATTCAAAGTGCTAACCCATACATTTAAAGCATTGAACAATTCCAGCCCCTCTTATATCTCTTCACTGATCCAGAGGTATGCCCCTCCTTGTACCCTCCGCTCTGCCCGCGACCACCTCCTGACCGCTGCTCGCACCCGTACGGCCAACTCACGCTTGCAGGACCTCTCACGGGCGTCTCCTCTCCTATGGAATAACTTGCCTACTGCCATCAGACTCTCCCCTAGTCTTCAATCATTTAAGAAGGGCCTTAAATCCCATCTCTTCAGGAAAGCGTATGGCCTCCCAGAGTAATCTCTCCCTTACATACCTGTCTCTTGCTCTCCTATGGGATAGTGCTTTGCTCTCTCCTCCAGCTCTGCTTCACTCCTACTTGATATTTCATATCCTAATGTTTCTTATACCCCACCTCCTATAGACTGTAAGCTCATTTGAGCAGGGTCCTCTTCAACCTATTATTCCTGTAAGTTTTCTTGTAATTGTCTTATTTATTGTTACATCCCCCCCTCTCAAAATATTGTAAAGCGCTACGGAATCTGTTGGCGCTATATAAATGGCAATAATAATAATAATAATAATAATAACAGTATTATGACATTTACAGTTAAAATGCCATGCTGAACTTGAAAGATAAAATTTCTTAATTTCTTAAAGCTTCTTACATTTTATTCATATTAAATTAGGTTTCATATATAAATATTCAATATAAAATAAAAGCCCTGTATCTCCTCAACAAAGTGATATATAATAGGTGTGGGTGCACTTAATATAAAAGAGGTGAATTATGGTTGAACAGATATATAGCGCAAATTCCAGGTTTGTTTACGTTTTGATTTGATCAGAACGTGTACAATTGACTCTGTCCTTAAGGGTTAAGGAGCATTAATTTTAAGCTAGTCACCATGAAAAAGCTACCGTATATACTCGAGTATAAGGCGACCCGAATATAAAAAAACGGGAAAACTTATTGACTCGAGTATAAGACTAGGGTGGGAAATGCAGCATCTGCTGGTAAATTTCTAAATAAAATTAGATCCTAAAAAATTGTATTAATTGAATATTTATTTACAGTGTGTGTAAATAATGAATGCAGTGTGTGTATGAATGCAGTGTGTGTATGTATAAGAGCATTGTGTGTGTATGAGTGCAGTGTGTGTGTGTGTGTATGAGTGCAGTGTGTGTGTATGAGTGCAGTGTGTGTATGAGTGCAGTGTGTGTGTGTATGAGTGCAGTGTGTGTATGAATGCAGTGTGTGTGTGTGTATGAGTGCAGTGTGTGTATGAATGCAGTGTGTGTGTACGAATGCAGTGCGTGTATGAATGCAGTGTGTGTGTGTATGGGTGCAGTGTGTGTGTATGAGTACAGTGTGAGTTTGTATGAGTGCAGTGTGTGTGTGTGTTTGTGTTGCAGAGCCTTGGTGGGGGGTGGGCATTTTTATTATAATTTTTTGAAAATTATTTTAATAATTTTTTTGTTTTATTAATATTTTTTTTATTATTATTATTTTTTATTTTATTATTATTTTTAATATTATTTTATTATTTTATTGTTATATTTATTTGTTTTTCGTCCCCCCTCCCTGCTTGATACATGGCAGGGAGGGGGGCTCTCACTCCCTGGTTGTCCAGTGGCATTGGCAGTTCAGTGGAGGGGGGCTGGCAGAGAGTGCTTACCTCTCCTGCAGCTCCTGTCAGCTCCCTTCTCCTCTGCGCCGGTCCGGTCAGCTCCCTGTCAGCTCACACTGTAAGTCTCGCGAGAGCCGCACTATGACCCCGCGGCTCTCGCGAGACTTACAGTGGGAGCTGACAGAGGTGCTGACCGGACCGGCGCAGAGGAGAAGGGAGCTGACAGGAGCTGCAGGAGAGATAAGCAAATGCACACAGCCCCTTGTCTGTATTATGGCAATGTAAATTGCCATAATACAGACATTGACTCGAGTATAAGTCGAGTTGGGGTTTTTCAGCACAAAAAATGTGCTGAAAAACTCGACTTATACTTGAGTATATACGGTATGTTGATCTTGGATCAGGTTTGGTTTTACCCATAGTGAATAGATTAAAAATGAGCCCCCCCTCCCCCATTCATTCATGGTCATGTCAGGTATTTAAATGCAATGGTCAATATTCACTTGTACTTGTCAGTATAAATGGAAGGTATACTTTAGTTGCTTTAAATTACCTATATCTACGTTTTAATTCTTTCTTTTGTATGGATGCATTATCCAGTCTATGCATTTTATACATGTGGACATATTTTATGTGTTGTTGTAATTCCCAGAGACTTTAATTAATAATTTTCCATGACAAGTTTACAGAATAAACAAATTTCCTTCTTGATGTTTTTTTATAAGCTGGTTAATAAAATAAAGGAAAGAGCTCCAAGGTGACTTTTCCTGTTCAACCTCATTTTGAGTATGTTGTGAGATCATGTAAACATTATTAACTAAAGGGAAGAAAAATACAATATCTTAGTTCTACATGTTTACTTGCATTAATTAAAATTGATGCAACAGTTCAATAAAAAGGTCATTTGATAAGGACAAGAAAAACACAAAGAAACAGAAAATATACAGCTCTATTATTGGATGTGAGAAATTCCATTCACTTTTAAAGGTGAAGGATGTTAAGTTATACATTATTGGAAAATAAAAAACAGTACAATAAAAACCAAAAACTGTTGCTTGCCAAGGGGCATACAGAATGTGCTTGTTTTGATGTGATCACAGCTTGTTAGGTTTATTTGAAATTGTAAGACACCTTTTCTTAGTTTTGTTTAATGTAATAGAATATAGTTATAGTTATATTATTTTTTTTCTTTTCATTTTTTTTTCTTTGCTGAATTTCAGCATTGCTAGTACCATTTAGTATTGATTCTTTGTTACTATATTTGTTGCCAATTAGTGATTTTTCATCTGTTTTTAGCCAGTCTATTACAATTCTTTTTTGTTACTCTGTTCATATGCTATGTCATTAGTTTCCATGTTGCTCGGTACCTTACTATGTGATTTTTATAGTGTTATTTGATCATTTTTGGTGTGCACATACTTTTTACATTTTAATAGAATATATACACAGCATTTTACGTTTTGTAGCTTACATTGTAAGGTATATTCTTTACGCTAGTTTTCTGCACAACATTTATATTAAAAAACTGTTGAAGAAGTATGTTGTGCCTATAACTGTTTATTCAGTATGATCACCCTACATTGTAGGAATACAGCAAAATTATAATTTAACATCATTATAAGAGAGCTCTGGAAGTCATTATAAGAGAGCTGTGGAAGTACAATGTAACTCAGTCACATGATTTTGACAGTTATTATTGAAAACAATAATTTGATCATATACTGGTTTTGTAACAGAACACTCCAAGAAGCTTAACCACTGCCGCCCACTGTAGTCGTATGGTATTAGGAATGCCTTGCTCCCTCCCATAGTAAGTAGTCAAACAAATTGAGAACATATTGACAACTTACCCAGTGTTTGGCAGTGCAGAATTGTGCTTATTAAATGAGAGAGTTTCTGACTACAGGGGAGGCTGAAGACCCTTGGTGAGTTATCAAACTATTCCTAAATAGTTTGACTTACTCTGTTAAGATGCCAGAGCACTTCTGGCATTATAATCACTGCAGCAGTTAAATACTAGTTATTAGTTGAATACTACTGTCAACAGACAGACCTGGAAGCCCTTTGAATTTTGTTTTCTAGCCTCCACAACTCTATTCATGGTTTGCTCAGGTTCCTATGGATCCTTGCTCAAGATCTACTCTCAACAGACTTCTATACTTGACATTTGTTGTTAAAGACATATGGAGCTTCCCATTGACTACACTCCTTCCTGGCTGTAGGAATGATAATACCTATTAACATTTATTTTACTGTTTGGAAGGAGGGTGGGAGTTGACCTTTTCATGATACTTGCAGTCATAAAATGAGTGACTAGCAGCTTCTGGCAGAGAAATACATTCCTTTACATGTGGGTAATTTTTTTCCAAAGTATAAATATGGGCGATTGAAGGTTTATGGACTCAATTTCATTCTGTAAACTACTTGAAAGTAAAAACCTTTATACGTGGAGCTTAAAAGCTTAAATGTAGTGATACTAGTAGCAAAGTTTAATAAAGCCTGAGAAAAAAACAGGCAAATTCTTTAGAGATCAATCACAGATATATATATACAAAAAAAAAATCGAGCCTAACTAAAACTGCATTAATAAAGTCACACGTAAAACTGCTTCAAGATGTCAATCACACTGATATTTTAGTATTTAATATTTATTTGATTGGGGTTATTATTGCCTAAATATATTACTATATTTTCAATTAGCAAGGTTCTAAGGATACAGCTATCTTTGATATTGATAATAAACTTCATATGGCTGTCATTAGTAATCAGCATGTCTGGCCATCAACCAGTCAGTGAATAACCCATTAGCCATCAGCCATCCTGTTAATAATTACATTCTGGCTTAGGATCATGTGTGTTCAGCAATTGCAGGAGAACTACCTGTTGACATCTTGTATTTTAGATTATCATCATTGTTATATTGTCATTGCTCAGTTTAGACTGTGTAAATCAGATAATTTTATTTTTCATAGAATAACAACATTCTATAAATATAAATGTGAAAAATAAAATTTTACTTAGATTTTGTTTATAGTGGAAACAATACAGTAAAAAGGAAAATTGATCTGCAATTACCAAGCACACTTGCCTTTGAGATCTTCTAAAACCAAACAACTTTGTATTTCTCTACAAAACATATTATTTTCCAAAATTTGACATTTCAAATTTTCTAAATGTTCTTGTTAGCTGGCCTAGTAAGCTCACACACAGTAATATAATAAGTATTACAATTATAAAATATCTATGCCAAGATCATTACATTTTATGACCCTGTTATATAATTTATCCACAGGTTATATAACAAATGTTCACCAAATGCTTCATGTTTTAGATTGCACACTGACAGCATACATCATGACAATCTGCTTAATATGCTAATAGAGGCTCAAACTGTGACCAGTTTATTTATGCAACTGATAAAAAACCAAGGTGACCTTGCATATCCTGGAGTAACAAAACCGATGATCCATAGCTATGAACTTGTACTAGATCTCTCAGCACACACATTTGTACTCAATTCTTTCTCTCTCTCTCTCTCTCTCTCTCTCTCTCTCTCTCTCTCTCTCTCTCTCTCTCTCTCACTCTCTCTCGTTCTCCCTCTTTTTCACTCTCTCTCTTTTTTTCTCCTTTCAAGTTTTCAGTTTGGAAATAGTTAAATTTTTACTTCCACCCACAAAAAAAGAGTAATACATCCCTCTTGAACTGAATATAACAATTGCAACTTCAAGACTTTGAGTGATGGAAGTGTTGTCCAGACTTTTATTGCATGCACCATATATATTTTAGCTTGATATATTGGCAGCAGAATGATGAAAAGAAAGTAATTAGGAAGGTTGAAGACCTTGGACGATGATTTTGTGGTCCACACATGGCACCAGAACCTACTTGTAAAGCCTTAATTTAGCCTATAACTATTTCAATAATAATATATTGTATTTACACACTCTCTTGTAATTTAGTCTTAGCATGATACAATTCTTTATCAAAGTCTGTGGTGTTTTATATATATATATATATATATATATATATATATATATATACATATATATATATATATATTTATTTTTACAGATTGAACCACTTTAATTTATTTGTAGCATTGACAACTGACAAACTCTGACTTTAAAATTAAAAAATCCAGTGTGTAATTTTTTTAATGATTGTATGTAAAACAGCAACTTTCATGTGTTTTCAATGATCATTTTTTTTTTTTTAACAAATACAGCAAAAATCATAATCACTACAGCATGCTGGAGCCCTCCCATTACTACTGACAATGGAGAGCCTGAAGCTCTAAAATAGGGGCTTCCGTCAACTCCCCTGAGTTATTGCATTGACTGAAATAGTTTGACTGCTTAAAATGTGATGGTGAAAGCGCATAACATAATTGATGGCTGGGACTAAAAACAATCACACATAATGATTTATTTATTAAACAGTCATTTTTAGTAAGAAGAAAGACAAATCCCAACATTTAGGCCATAAAAGATGGTTTTGAAAAGTTTTCCAACTCCGCTATCATCACAGCTTGTAACCTTAACATACACCCCTGAAATAGGCAAATAATTTGAACATATTTAAGGTAATAGGGGGCAAGTGCAGTGAGGATATATAAAAAAAACACCAACTTTGCTGTCTGGTTTCTAATCTAATAAATACTCAATGAATCCTCATGAAGAAGTTTTGGTTTTGCAATGGTGACTACTCTGCTGCATATGCAAGAGATCCAAGGGATCTGAGGACTTACCTGTCTATGAGATGAAGCCAGTCAGTAGAAAATCAAGGGGACTGGCAATTTCTATATACTAGTTATCTTGTGTAAATTGATTTTTAACACTGTGATTATATTTCATATACTTTTTAACAGTATTCCGTAATGCTGTTGTATAATTCTTGTTCTAAATGTCTTCATGTTTAATGTTACTGCTGCTAACCTATAGACCTCACTCATTTTGAATATCACTGCTAATCTACATACCGATATGTTTGTCACTGATAAAAGCCAACTAGATTTGTATCCTTAATTTTTTTTGTGATTTATACGGGAGAAAACATTGAAAATTAAGACGTTTAGAAAAAAAAAACGTTTAGAAAAAAGTATTTAAAAAAATAACATAATATTATGATAAACTAATTTAATAATCTTATGAATAATTATTTATAGTGAAAGTTGTAAAATATAACATATTTACTACTGAAGTATTAATTATATAACTTGAGGTGTAGAATATAGATTTTACAGAAATGGAAAATTAAAAGAGAGGTAAACTGACATTTATAATTGTTTAATAGGAAGGCACAATTGGTTGGACAAAAATGTATAATTGAGGTAGTAATGTGGGCAGGGAGACAGAAACATATGAGTGTGTGTACGAGAGAGAGGGACATAATTGGAAAAGAACAAAACAAAAATAGACTAGAGGATAGAACTGGACTGTAGGTGAGAATATAGGTAAGAACATGACAATAGATAGAAAACATATTTAGACATATTTGGATATGATGACATGGATGAAATAAACATAAGTGGGAGACAGGAAAAGAAAGCAGAGAGAGGGTAGGCATACAGAGAAAAGAGGGGATCAGGAATTTGCAAGTGAGTCTCCAAAATTTCTAAGGAGGTACTGAACACAACAAAAAATTAAAATAGATAGTGAAACTGGAAAGAGAGCATGTAAAAGAAATACAGTGGCAAATTTATAACAAAGTTTCCACTAGTTTGAACTTTGTTAAACACCTTAGCTACATATTTTGGAGCATTCATGAGCAATCAATAATCTTTGATATAGTTCATTTTCTTTTAAAGAATTCTGCAGCTTTCTTTCTCTGCCACAAAGACAGTGGTGACATCCATCTCTTAAAAGATTACTGTAACCAATCAATTTAAAATGGAAAGCAGCATCCTAAAAAAAAAATAACTATAATAATAGTAAAATGATATTTTGGCATAGCTGAGCTAACAAATTAAATATATTATAACCAAGCGGCAGGGAATTTCTATTCTGTGCAAAATAAAGTTGACATTATTTTATTGATGATTCTGATACTAAGTTAAAGGGACACTCCAGTGCCCAAATACAATATAAATAAAAATCACCGTTTAGTAGATATACCCCAAATGAAAACTTCCATGCATCTATTGTTTTATTGTGGATATATCTAAAATCAGCTTGCAAAACCTGCAGATGTCTTGTCTGCTGCCTTTGCATTCTCTTCTCTTTTAACCCTGCCCATACTTTCTGTTGCTGTCCAATCACAGACTTCCCAATAAAGCTCAATGAGAAGTTTTTGTAAGTCAGGTGCTCTGGGCAATTGCTGTCTCTTGAAATCAGCTGCATTGAGCTAATGAAACCAGGAAGTAACAGGACCTGTTGACTGCTTGAAGGCAAAGGGGGTGTAATAGATTTCTAATGAAATCTGTACTTTTTGCCAAAAGACCTCCATATGATGTCACAGGGGGCCATTGCAGTCCAATCACAAGCCTCTCATAGAGAAGCATGCGTGCAAACTCGGTCAGTGAGGAAAGGGGTGGGGGGAGTTGGGCAGAGGACAGGGAAGGGCAATTAAAAAAATAGAAAACTAAATGTGGGTAGGTTGAGAGGTGGGAAGGCTTGTTAAATAAAGGGAGGGCGCAGATGACAGAAAAAAAAAATATGCACAGAATTGAGATTAGGCAGTCCAAAACAGAGTTTTGGGCTGCCTATATAACATGTGCCGGCACACTTGCCCCTGATAAACAAGTGTCAATAATTCAGTAAGTGCTATATTTTAAGCAGAAACACTGCACATATATATCATTATCACCATGACCACTTTAAATTACTGAACTGGTCCTGATGGTTGGGGTAACCCTGAATTACACTGGAATTATCACCCTTTTTTATAAATGTGTTATTCAGTAAGTTTAGTTAATTAAAGATGCATATAGATCTAATTATTTATAACAGTAAAGGCATTTATCAAATGTTACATGGTTATAAAGAATCACTATAATTAAAATACTTTTCTTTTTATTAGATGATTTTTCTCTAATTTACATCTAAGGAACTTAGCACGGTTGTTGGATATAAAATAATAATATGCAAACCTCAAAGTATTTGTCTACTAAGTCTAAATTTGCAGTGACATGTAAAGAGAATTCAATTGAATAAAAACAAGCTTCAAGTCAATTTGAGTTGGCAGCTTTAACAGAGTTCATGTTCACATGATTCATTAATAGGTGACTATAGGGATAAAAAAAAAGAACTGAAGATGACTTGAGATGACCAATACTGTATGCACTTTCAATGGTGATTGACTATTTAGTAATGCTACTTAATAGCCAAATTGTAACAAAAGTTTTCTCTACAATTAAATATATATCATTAATACTCATCATAGCATATTCATATTTCGTACAAGAAAGAAGAACTTCAAAACACTTCTAAATACTCTATACTCTCAACATATGTCAAATTTGTGTAACATACCATGATAATCATATTATCTTATGTCTATGGATTTGCTTTAAATATCTGAGCTGGAGAAGTCAATTTAATGTAAAGACTTATTAGAACCCTGTTAAAAATGTTGAGAAATTGTTTAAAAATTCAAATATAAACCTAAAGGGGTAGTCAAGCACTATGATCATTGCAGCTCAGCGTAGCAGGTATGCTGTTAAATGTTTCAGGGTTTTGCAGCTGTTTTTATGTTGAACCATTTAGGAGCAATTTAACAAAAAACAAGTTTCTTCTGCCCACTCAGATCACTATTACTGCTATCCAAGTTGGATAGAATTGATATTTATAATGTTGAAGCATAAGCCCAGGTAAATGCCAGTAACCCTCTTTTTTCTCAAAATACTCCCAAGTGATTTGGCAAAAAACGGGGATTGGCACTCTGGGAATATTGGAAACCCAATCCATACACCATATTTCCCAACTCAGGTCATCGGTTGGAGGGAGGTAAAGCCATTGATGTGATTATTATTATTTTATTATTTAAATAGCGCCAGCAAATTCCGTAGTGCTGTACAATGGGATTCTGTCACTGGTTCTGTCCCCAAAGGCTTGGATCCACCCAGAGAGGGGGCAAGTCTACCCAAGTTAATAGCAAGCTAGCCTAGCATGAATGTACGAAAGGCTGCCTGTCCATCACTCAGGCTGGCCCACTGAGCCTAGCACTCTAAACATAGCACATCTAATGATGCGATGAATGTTGGGGCCAGTTCCCTAAAATCCCCAAAAGTTGGATTCCAGGGAACGAAGGTGGGACAGTGGGACAGGAACCAAAATCGGGATGGTTGTGAGACATGCTACACTGTTGTTGTAGTGGTTGTGTTGCTTTCACTGATCCTTTAAAATATGACGTGTCTGACAGTGTAATGACTAAATATGTAGAATTATGTAAGTTTGGTATTTTTTAAGAATAATTTTTCCAAAAAATGTACCTACACTAAAGATAGGGCTAAATCACAGAGACAACATCAGGGAGCCTAGATATGAAGGAGGCAATGTCACAAAGCTATTGATTTACCTTCGTTTAATATTTAAAAACATTGTAAAATATAAAGTAACATGCTTGATTCTAGTACATTTACACAACTAGTTCTTCATCAAGCAGACCCCTCTATGAATATTAAGATGCTCCACCAATCAGGGATCTTTTCAATGGATTTAATTTTATCCCACAAACCTCTGTTAACTAGTTGGGCTCTCTCTGGAAGGCCATCAGAGTTACTAAATAACCTCCATTTGTTTAAATATGCATAAGGATTTGGGAAGTGCGCAGGTAACTTTTTTCTTTGTTTTTTACTATTATTATTATTATTATTAAAGCACCAACAAGTTCTGTAGTGCTGTACAATGGATGGACTAACAGACAAGTATTTGTAACCAGATGAGTTAGACACACAGGAACAAAGGATTGAGGGTCCTGCTCAATTAGCTTACATGCTAGAGGGAGTGGGGTAACGTGACACAAAAGGTAAGTGTAGGGTAGAAAAGTACGTTACTCGGATAGTATTTATTGAGGGCTTAGTGTTTTGTTTTGATGACAGCTGCAGGAGTGTAATCAGGGTGCGGGGAGGGAAAGCTGTTCACAGTTTAATTGATATGCTTACCTAAAGAAGTAAGATTTCAAAGATTTTTTGAAGGAGTGGAGATTGGGTGAAAATCTAACATAAAGGGGAAGAGAGTTCTATAGAAATGATGCAGCCCTAGAGAAGTCTTTAAGGTGAGCATCAGAGGTAGGAGTACAAACAGAGGTTAGACGTAGGTCTCCAGCAGAGTGTAGGGGCCTAGATGGGACATATTTGTGTATGAGTGAAGATAAGTAGGCCGGAGAACATTGTGTACAGATTTGTAAGCAAGTATCAGGATCTTAAATTGAGTCCTATATTTATATACTGGCACCTTCTTAGAAGAATTCTTCTGACAAGATTGTTGTTGTCTCTTCTGGCAAGTTTGCACTGGGACTTTTCATTGGACTAGATATTGATTATCTTGTTACAACACATATTTATTCTGGTTTCACATAATTAAATGCATGCATGTTTTCACTTGGGGTATATCTACTCAACATTGGTTTTCACTTTTTTTGGCAGTTGATTATACCTGTAAGTGTTTAGAAATAAGTTGGCTTATGTATCTGTTCTTTTGATAAATACCTCCATAAAGAATATGTGTGTGTATACCTCTTTATATAGTTGACATTTTTAGATACTAACAATAAATTGCTTTTTCAGCATCCTAAGTGACATTTTCAAAATATTTGATCAGACCAGATATCTATGAGCAACATGTGCTTTCGAAATCTGCAGGATACTCCAAGAAAATCAATACATAATTTGTCTAAGTTGCTTACATGAACATTTCTGTCATCATGGTCTAACTCCACTTTTCATTACTACAGATATTTATCTCTACCCATAATACATAAAAAATACCTGCAACATTTGATTTTATTTAACCAGACAATAATTTGTATCATATAAATCATCAAAACAAATGTAATTTATGGACTATATCTGTCTAAGACCATATTTTTTAAAAATAAGTAAACAAAAAATAATGATACTTTTAGATTTTAAAACATGTTTTGTTATGGTTTTAAATATAATGTTTCTTACTGCTGTAACAAGACTTTTGACATTTTTCATTTATAAACTTTGAAAGTAAATTTTGGCCAATCAGTCGATTTCCCAAACTCCACTCGAATTGTGACCACACAATATCCAAACGTTTGAGTTACAATTATGGCACCAAAAAAACAAGATGGTTGATGGCTAGGGGACAGCCACTAAATATTGATTTTGTTAAATATTGCTCACTTTTCACAGATCAAATGAAAAGTGAGCAACAGAGGGAAAAGGTGAGGAGTAGTACAAACAAAATCTATATTTATAGGTTTATATAATTTGATTATATAATATGATTTGTGAACAAAATGGTGGGAACATGCTCCTATCAGTGTACTGTGCAAAATGTACACATACTGTTTTATTATGTAATTTAATTTGCACTGAATATACTTTTGGTTTGTCTGATTAATTTTGTAAATCGAGTTTCCACTACAGAAAAGCTTAAAAAGACATGGTCGGAATTTCGGCATCCCCAAAAAATTCTATTTACAGAAATAAATATTTTGACCAAACCATATATTCTCACCATGCCCAACCGTGCTCAACTCTATTTTGTCTATTCATGGAATTCCAAATGGAAAGCTGCTTTCTATAACCAACTAACCACTGCTCATCTCACTGCAGGCATAGCCATGCGGCAATTTATCTTTCTCTGGCTGGAGCCTGTTTCAAGCTAGATCAGTTGTTCGTGTCAGATGCTCCTGAAACCATGGCCTGTAAAATATTACAGTTTAAAATTAAATGTAAAGAAATAAATTAGTTAATAAAACAGCAGGGTAGTTTTAAAGATCTGAAGGCAGCTAATATTTACAACTGAATTTATAATTTGATGTACAAGTGCAGTTCACCCTGGTAACAAAAGGCATACTTTTGTTAGTACTCTAGTTTGCCTTTTTCTGTGTGTTCCCAAAAATACAATTTTCCATATTATAATTAACGTCCATTATCCTGTGATAAGTAAGATGAGGTTAATAATACAGCGTGTGTGTTCTCTTGATCCCATAGTAGAAGACACAACATTTTTTTAAAGCCATATCTGGAATAAATCAGTAGACTATTTTAACGTTAATGCTACAGGTCAGTTGCCAAATGACCAACACAATAATAATAATAATAATATTAATAATAATAATAATAATAATAATAGATGTCCTAAAAAGTCATAATCTAACAAATGTAAACTTGGAGTTTAGAAATTAGTATTATATTGCTGACGCTCCTATTTTCAATAGTTTACAGATTTTAAAAGTGACCTTGCACTGTGCTAGGAACTGTTATCACTGTTGTAAGGAGAATAACTAGACTAGAGAAACAGATGACTGATAGGAAATAGAAACAGCACTTTATTGTCTGCTGACTCTTATCTAGCTTTCATTGCACAACTTCCCAGACTCGCTTTTACAAGTACTGCAAATATTATATAGCGGACTGGATGAGGGACAGCATAATAAAAAGAGATATAACGTGCATGGTTATTCTTAGGGATGCGCGGGAAGTCCCATCTTCTGGTTCGTAGGGTGTTTGCAATGTTATATGTTCATTTTTTAAGACATATTCCTGCAGCTTGGATTTTCTTGCAGAAAGATAGAAAGTGTTTTAAGATAAATAAAAGAGTGCCGATAATAAATAAATACCAGTTTTATCATTGTTTCTGCTTGTAAGTGAAAGATTTAGTCCATTCCTAATTATTTATTAATTTACTCACCATAAGTTTTTTTATATTGCAGCTAACTGCATATGCTTTATGCTGCGTGTCATGCATTTGCTATGGAAAATTCACCAAGCAATTTCAGCAAAAATACATTTTAAAATATCTTCTGTGTGGAGTAGCTCACTGAATATGAAATAAAGTGGGAATATTAGAATCAATTTCTAGGGCAAATCGAGAAGCGAAGGAAGCTTACACTATCAAAAGACCTATTGTGCTAATCACTGCCAATTCAAATCTACATTTAGCATTGTATGACTGAGAAGGAAAATTGACTTTATTCAGCAAACTTTTAACATTTAATCCCACTGGAATCCATAACCACTTGAATCTATATCTAGGTCTTCTAGTCTGGATCTCTGCATTGCATTGTTGTTAAGCTATCAAGAGAAAAAAATATGAATTGTTTAGCACTGGTGCACCTTGAGTCTTACTATGAAAAAATGCAATACAATTATCATTTCTAAAACAGGAACACATTATTTGGAAGCAGACTCTATTAAGTAGACTCTTTCAAGTAGGAGTTAAAAAACCAGGAGTTGCTTGGAGTGGTTTGTATACTGTGGAGAGTGGTTTGTATTTTATTTTTGTTTAATTGGTTCAGTCTGTAAAGTTTAAAAAAAAAAAAAGTTTTTTTTTTTTTTTTTTTCCTGGTGTTCTGGTTTTTCCCCCTCTTTTGTGCTGCTGCTGCTTGATTGATTGGGGGGAGTGTTTATTAATTGCACCTGTGTGGGATTTGTATCCCTATAAAGGCACACCCCTAACTCACTGAGCTTGCTCACATTATTTGGAAGCAGACTCTATTAAGTAGACTCTTTCAAGTAGGAGTTAAAAAACCAGAAGTTGAAACTAACTAGGGGTTTAAACTATCAAGGTAATTTTTAATTTTTTTTTTTATTTATATATATATATATATAGATTTTTTTTTTTTTTTTTTCATCTGTATCTGGGGAAATGAGTGTTGGCAAGATTGTTAGTTTGACTCAATGCACATCTTGTTGCATGTATGGATGCCTGGATGTACCCGTCCATGGTCCATACCTCTGTGATGGTTGTGTGCGAGTGGCTTCTCTGGAAGCTCAGATTGGAGATCTTGAGAGGCAAATCGCAACTTTGAGGGAGATCGACAATCTTGAGAGGAGTCTGCTGCTGACTGAGCAGAGTTTAGTGGGGACAGGTAGTGGAGAGGGAGGAGATATGACAGATGGGGAACAGGCATGTAGCTGGGTGACAGTGGGGCGAGGAAGCAGGGGGGGAGGGAAGAGGAAAGGGCTAGCTAGTCCTGATTTGGTGCAACCTAGCAGGTTTGCCCGTTTGAGGGAAGATGTTGGGAGCATCAGCTCAGGAGTAGCTGTATTAGAGGAAGCTGTTACTTCTAACAGCCGAGGTGACAGCCCCTCTAGTACGGGTGGGGATCAAAATGTAAGGAAGGCAAGACAGGTTGTGGTGGTAGGGGACTCTATCATTAGGAGAGCAGATAGGGCAATCTGCCACTCTGATCGGCTCAACCGGACAGTTTGCTGTCTCCCGGGTGCTCGGGTCCGGCATGTTGCTGACAGAGTGGATGGATTATTGGGAGGGGCTGGGGATGACCCAGCGGTCATGGTCCATATTGGTACCAATGACAAAGTAAGAGGAAGATGGAAGGTCCTAAAGAATGATTTCAGGGAATTAGGTAGCAAACTCAAGAAAAGGACCTCCAAGGTGGTATTCTCCGAGATATTACCTGTGCCACGTGCTACAGTGGAAAGGCAGCGGGAGATTAGAGAGGTTAATGCGTGGCTGAAGTCTTGGTGCAGGAAGGAGGGTTTTGGGTTTTTAGAGCACTGGGCCGACTTTGCGATTGGGTACAACCTATATAGTAGGGATGGATTGCACCTAAACGGAAGGGGGTCTGCAGTGCTGGGGGATAGGATGGCTAGAAGGTTGGAGGAGATTTTAAACTAGTAGTAGGGGGGGAGGGTCATAGCAATCTACAAAATGGAGATAGGACAGAAAGGAGATGGGCTTTAGAACAGTATAAGGAGGGTGGAGACGGGGGGAGGGGCAAGCTCAGAACAGAGAAGCTATGTAATGTTGGTAATTCACAAAATAAACAAGAGACGCATGATATTAAATGTATGCTTACTAATGCAAGGAGCCTAAATAACAAAATGGGGGAACTAGAGGCATTAGCATACACTAAACAATATGATATAATAGGCATAACTGAAACATGGTGGGATGAGACACATGACTGGGCAGTTAACTTAAATGGGTACACATTATTTAGGAAGGATAGGAAAAACAAGAAGGGTGGTGGGGTATGTTTGTATGTCAACCATGATTTAAAGCCAAATCTTAAGCAAATTGAATGCGATGAGGAAAATGTGGAAGCTTTATGGGTAAATATCTGCTTGGGGGAAAAGAAGGGAAACCAACTATTGGTTGGGATATGTTATAAACCACCTAATGTTAATATTGACGAGGAACAACAGCTGTTTGAGCAAATTGAGAAAGCTGCAAATCTTGGTAACACTTTAATTATTGGAGATTTTAATTACCCAGACATAAATTGGGACATAGGGACTAGTAGCTCAGCAAAGGGAATTAGGTTTTTAAACTTGTTAAATGACAACTTCATGTCACAACTTGTACAAGCACCAACTAGAATGGACGCTTGTCTGGACCTGGTTTTAACAAACAACGTTGATCTTTTGACCAACATTCAAGTAGGTGAGCACTTGGGAAATAGTGATCACAATATAGTGTCCTTTGAAATAAACTCAAAAAAACAAAAGCACATGGGGTATACTAAAACATATAATTTTAAAAAGGCCAATTTCAATAAGATAAGGGAAGCTTTACAATATATTGACTGGCATAAACTCTTTAGTGAAAAGAACACTGAGGATAAATGGATCATCTTCCAACAAATATTAGAAAGGTACATTTCTCAGTATGTACCATTGGGAAATAAGTATAAAAGAAACAAATTAAAACCAATGTGGCTTAGTAGAGAAGTAAAACAAGAGATTAAAAATAAGAAAAGGGCATTTAAAGCATTTAAATCAGACAAATCAGATGCATCTTATAAAAGATATAAGAAAGCAAATAATGCGTGCAAAAAGGCAATTAAACTTGCTAAACTTCAAAATGAAAAAATGATAGCTAAAGAGAGCAAAACCAACCCCAAAGCATTTTTTAAGTACATAAATTCCAAAAAACCCAAAAATGAAAGTATAGGTACACTTAAAACTGAAACGGGGGTGTTGGTTAATGAAGACCAAGAAAAGGCAGGAATTCTAAATAACTATTTCTCCTCCGTATATATTAAAGAAGAACCCATGGCAATAGATGTGCAAATGATTGCTACTAAAAACTTGCAGAATAATTGTAATTGGTTAACTCAAGACAATGTGCTGCAGCAACTAAAGAAAGTTAATATAAACAAAGCTCCAGGGCCTGACGGTATCCATCCACGTGTACTTAAGGAACTAAGTGTAGAAATAAGTGAACCTCTGTTTTTAATCTTTCAAGATTCTTTTCTTTCAGGAAGTGTTCCGGAGGATTGGAGGAAGGCAGATGTGGTTCCTATATTCAAAAAGGGTTCAAAATCCTTGCCTGGAAATTATAGACCTGTGAGCTTAACTTCTGTGGCTGGTAAAATATTTGAAAGGTTATTAAGGGATAATATTCAAGAATTCCTTGAGAAGAATATGGTTATCAGCAAAAATCAGCACGGTTTTATGAAACACAGGTCATGTCAAACTAACTTGATTGCTTTCTACGAAGAAGTAAGTAGAAGTATAGATCAGGGTGTTGCAGTGGATGTGATCTATTTGGATTTTGCCAAGGCATTTGATACAGTTCCACACAAAAGATTAGTGTTCAAACTCAAGGAAATCGGTCTCGATGAAAATGCTTGTTCTTGGGTAGAACATTGGCTTAAAAACAGAATACAAAGAGTTGTCGTTAATGGTAAATTTTCAAGCTGGACAGAGGTGGCAAGTGGTGTCCCTCAGGGGTCTGTTCTGGGACCCCTTCTATTTAACATTTTTATAAATGATCTTGAAGACAGCATTGAAAGTCATGTTTCAGTGTTTGCAGATGACACAAAACTTTGTAAAATAATACAATGTGAGCAAGATATTACTTTGCTGCAGAAGGATTTAGATAGACTGGGGGACTGGGCACTCAAATGGCAGATGAAATTTAATGTTGAAAAATGCAAAGTTATGCACTTCGGCGTAAAGAATACACAAGCAACGTATACCCTTAATGGAAGCGAATTAGGGATAACAACACACGAAAAGGACTTGGGAATTGTTATAGACAACAAACTATGCAACAATGTGCAATGTCAATCAGCAGTGGCCAAGGCCAGTAAGGTATTGTCATGCATGAAAAAGGGCATTCATTCTCGGGACGAGAATATCATTTTGCCTCTCTATAAATCACTGGTAAGACCACATATTGAATATGCTGTGCAATTTTGGGCACCTGTTCTAAAGAAGGATATCATGGCACTAGAAAAAGTGCAGAGGCGGGCTACAAAATTAATAAAAGGAATGGAACATATCAGCTATGAAGAAAGGTTAACAAATTTAAACCTATTTAGTTTAGAAAAACGTCGCCTGAGAGGGGATATGATAACATTATACAAATATATTCGGGGCCAATACAAACCATTGTGTGGAAATCTATTCACAAACCGGACTTTACATAGGACACGAGGCCATGCGTTTAGACTGGAAGAAAGAAGATTTCGTCTAAGGCAAAGGAAAGGTTTTTTTACTGTAAGAACAATCAGGATGTGGAATTCTCTGCCTGAAGAAGTGGTTTTATCAGAGTCCATACAGATGTTCAAACAGCTACTAGATGCATACTTGCAAAGACAGAATATTCAAGGATATAATCTTTCAATGTAGGGTAATAACTGCTTGATTCAAGGATAAATCTGACTGCCATTCTGGGGTCAAGAAGGAATTTTTTGTCCTAGCTTGTTGCAAAATTGTGCTTCAAACTGGGTTTTTTTCTTTTTTTTTTTTTTTTTTTTTTTTTTTCTTTTCTTTTGGATCAACAGCAAAAAACAGGTGTGAGGAAGGCTGAACTTGATGGACGCAAGTCTCTTTTCAGCTATCTAACTATGTAACTATGTAACTATGTAACACGTTTCCCTTATGCTATTAACGGTTTCCATACATCTACCTTGTTGAGTCTTTCTAAATGTTTCCTAAAGTGTGTGTACCTAATTATTTTACATTTAATATATCCATATTTATGTATGTTTGCTTAGCTAGTTCAACAATAGTATAACCCCTCAAATGGGAGCCGAAACTTCTCTGGAGTTTTAATAGTATGTTTTCTTATCGCTTTATTCAACAAATTGGATATATAAACATGTACATATAATTTTTTAATTATTTATTATTTTTCTAATTTAATGTTTACCTTTTTTATTATTTATTTATTTTATATATATATATATATATATATATATATATATATATACAGGGAGTGCAGAATTATTAGGCAAGTTGTATTTTTGAGGATTAATTTTATTATTGAACAACAACCATGTTCTCAATGAACCCAAAAAACTCATTAATATCAAAGCTGAATATTTTTGGAAGTAGTTTTTAGCTTGTTTTTAGTTATAGCTATTTTAGGGGGATATCTGTGTGTGCAGGTGACTATTACTGTGCATAATTATTAGGCAACTTAACAAAAAACAAATATATACCCATTTCAATTATTTATTTTTACCAGTGAAACCAATATAACATCTCAACATTCACAAATATACATTTCTGACATTCAAAAACATAACAAAAACAAATCAGTGACCAATATAGCCACCTTTCTTTGCAAGGACACTCAAAAGCCTGCCATCCATGGATTCTGTCAGTGTTTTGATCTGTTCACCATCAACATTGCGTGCAGCAGCAACCACAGCCTCCCAGACACTGTTCAGAGAGGTGTACTGTTTTCCCTCCTTGTAAATCTCACATTTGATGATGGACCACAGGATCTCGATGGGGTTCAGATCAGGTGAACAAGGAAGCCATGTCATTAGATTTTCTTCTTTTATACCCTTTCTTGCCAGCCACGCTGTGGAGTACTTGGACGCGTGTGATGGAGCATTGTCCTGCATGAAAATCATGTTTTTCTTGAAGGATGCAGACTTCTTCCTGTACCACTGCTTGAAGAAGGTGTCTTCCAGAAACTGGGAGTTGAGCTTGACTCCATCCTCAACCCGAAAAGGCCCCACAAGCTCATCTTTGATGATACCAGCCCAAACCAGTACTCCACCTCCACCTTGCTGGCGTCTGAGTCGGACTGGAGCTCTCTGCCCTTTACCAATCCATCCATCTGGCCCATCAAGACTCACTCTCATTTCATCAGTCCATAAAACCTTAGAAAAATCAGTCTTGAGATATTTCTTGGCCCAGTCTTGACGTTCAGCTTGTGTGTCTTGTTCAGTGGTGGTCATCTTTCAGCCTTTCTTACCTTGGCCATGTCTCTGAGTATTGCACACCTTGTGCTTTCGGGCACTCCAGTGATGTTGCAGCTCTGAAATATGGCCA